>NC_138102.1:186932426-187023495 GCF_964146895.1 Miniopterus schreibersii | reverse complement strand
CGGAGCAGGGGCAGGGCCAGGGGCAGGGCCAGGGGCAGGGGCAGGGGCAGGGGCAGGGCCAGGGGCAGGGCCAGGGGCAGGGGCAGGGCCAGGGGCAGGGGCAGGGGCAGGGCCAGGGGCAGGGCCAGGGGCAGGGGCAGGGCCAGGGGCAGGGGCAGGGGCAGGGGCAGGGGCAGGGGCAGGGGCAGGGGCAGGGCCAGGGGCAGGGGCAGGGGCAGGGGCAGGGGCAGGGCCAGGGGCAGGGCCAGGGGCAGGGGCAGGGCCAGGGGCAGGGGCAGGGGCAGGGGCAGGGGCAGGGGCAGGGCCAGGGGCAGGGCCAGGGGCAGGGGCAGGGGCAGGGGCAGGGGCAGGGGCAGGGCCAGGGGCAGGGGCAGGGCCAGGGCCAGGGCCAGGGCCAGGGCCAGGGGCAGGGGCAGGGCCAGGGGTGCAGCCACACGGGCGCCTCGGCTCTGCATGGCCAGGAGGGAGCAGGTCACATGGATTCAGTGCTTTGCACCCGGATAATCTGAGTGTAAATGAAAATAAAGCTTTATGTTTAAATGGTCACAGGACCAAACCCAACACTCGCCTACGGTCTGACTCCAGATGGGAAGCAGGTGGCATTTTGCAGGTGGCATTTTAGTGTGAAGGGTCCTTCCAGGGGTGACTTAGCCTGACCTCAGAATGACCTTGAAGGGGAGATAGCACAGCCTACACTGGACATGGGGGGACAGGCGCTGAGACTTCAACACACAGGGGCTGAGACTTCAACACACACACCCAACACACATCACACACCATAAACTCCACACGCTCCACACACTCGCTCACACTCACACATCACACACACCCCACACACAGACACTCACACATGCATGGAGCTCAGCGGAGGCAGGCCAGGGACTGGAGACGCGGGACAGAGGACCCAGGAAGAGGGCTGGTTGGGGGTTGAATTTTCAGGGCCAGCTTTTCCTTGGGGATGTCACCATGTCCACTCGCCTGCAAATCGCGTTTGCAATAATTTCAGGAACACGCTCCGGGGGAGACAGAGATTCTCCAAAAACATAGCGACAGTCCTATTTTCAGATACAGGCTCTGGGGAGACACAGCTGCAAACTTGAGCCTCCCACGCTCCTCTCTGCTCTCCCGCCCCCCAGCCTGGCTCATTCCCCAAGGGTGCCCGGCGATGCCCCCCCCCAGCCCCCCACGTGGCCCTCACTGGTGGGGCTTGGTGTCGCTGACCTGGGCCTGGGGCAGCCCGTGGCTGGTCCTTCTCGAGTGGCAGCCTCTGCCTCCTGGGTAATTTCCACCTGGGCTGCAGCCGATGCTGCTTTCATTATATCGGAGCCAAAGTCCCTTGAAGTTTGAGTATGAAAAAAACAAAAACTCACTGAGGAGGTGGAAAGTGTAATTAATCAGAGAATTAGCATTTCAAAGGGAAGCAGGAGCAGCTGCCGGCTGAAAGGAGCTGGTCGGCCCAGGTGACAGCCTTGAACTGCAGGGAGCTCAGAGCCTTGTGGTAAATGGGCGTCAGACTCTACAGACCCCTTGGTCGGGCGCCACTGGGCCCTGAAAGGTCAGGTTGGGGAGCAGAGCCCGGTGGCCTGATGGACACCCCAGTTGCAGCTCTGGGACAGGACACCCAGACAAGCCCTCCCAGAGTCTGCAGGCAAGAGCCAGCTCCAGGGTGACCCTGTCAGGTCCAAAGGCCTGGACATGCGCTGTGCATCCCGTGCTTCTGCTGTGACCAAGCCCCACCAGGCCCAGAGGCTGAGCGGTCCCGGAGCTGCTCGCCCTCCTGGGAGATAAAGGTTCCAAGTCTCTACGATGAAATGCGCACAGGCCCACTGACCAGAAAAATGCTCAGAAATTAGAAGTGCTCCCCAATGGCTTCATAATGCCCCCACCCCCCTGCCAGCATGTTAGGGACTCTGGTCGTGAGTGACTCTGAATTATGAAAACATCACCTGTGTTTACTTCACTCTGAGCCTCAGTTTCCCAGTCTGCAAAGTGGGGCCTTGACCTTCGTCCTGGGTGGTTCTGAGGATGTGTGAGGTGCTGCATGTGACATGCTCAGATGAGCCTAAATCCCCATGCATGTCCCCGGAGTGATCTCAGGAAAAGAATTGCATCAGGTGAAGGGAAGGTGGGTGCAGAATTCAGACCAGGGTCTTGGAAGGCAGATGGGTCTGAGGGAAAACTGGACTATCCTGTTAGAGGATCCAGGGCAGGCTGGGTCCTCAGGCCTGTGTGAGCTTAACTCACTGCCTCGCTATGTTTGGGATCTGCAACTACAGCCCCACATGGGTCTTAGGCACAAGGTGGGTATGAGTATGTACGGTGGATGCCCGCTGGGCACTCATGGCCAAGATGGTCTGAGGCTCCGGCCAGCATCCTCACTGGGCCAACTCTGCCACATTATGGTTTCTCAGAAAAATTTGCCTGGACACAGAATAGTCTGGGACACTCCTCCAAGGCCACATGTCACCTATTTCTCATCCTTGATAAAAGTAACTGTTGGTAAAAAGTAGAAAGACCACAGCCATGATTGTGGAGGAATTATGTCTATTTTATGTTATTTATGTATGTACATGCACACATGTGCACACACAGATGATTGTACACACACATAGATGATTGTACACATGCATGCACACACAGGTGATTGCACACACACATGCACACACATATGTTTATGCACACACACATATGCACACACAGAGATGATTGTACACACACAGATGATTGTACACACACATAGGTGATTGTACACTCACGTGCATACACAGGTGATTGCACACACATATGATTATACACACATGTGATTGCACACACATGTGCACACACATATGGTTATGCACACATACATGTGCACACACACAGATGAGCGCTGACTTTCTCTGTCACCTGGGCTGCACTCTGGCTCAGAGGTTGCTGGGAAGGCACCTCGTAGCTACAGTTCACATCCCACCTGCTGACATGAAGATTATCCCCACAATGGGAGCAGACTCCTCCCAATTGTATGAGGCCCGAACTCCCATTTACACAGTTACAGGCTCTGAGGATCTGTGTGCAGTGTGGAGATTACAGCAAATAACAGTGGATTATAGACTTGAAATGCCAAGGAGAGAGCACCTTAGCTCTCTCACCACAAGAGAACCAGGTGGTGGGGTGGGCTGAGGGGTCAGTAACTTGGTGGTGTGATTGTTTACACAAGTGTGTCAAATCAGCATGGTGTACACCTTAAACTTACACAATCTTATATTTAAATTATATCTCAATAAAGCTGGGGGAAAGAGAAAAACCGAGGTCTCCTGGAGGAGGTGGAACTCGAACAGAATCCTGCCTGGTCCACAGCCCACAGCCTGCCCTGCAGATTTCTGACTTGCCAGCCGTACAGTGGAGGGAGCCAGTTCCTGAACACAAACCTACACACACACACACACACACACACACACGCACACACACATGTACACACATGCTCACAATGCACACATGCAAGATACAATGCACACATGTGTACACTCACACACATGCACGTGGATACATGTGCATGCATGTACACACACATGCGCTTTCACACACGCACACACACACACTCACGATCCTGATGGGCTAGGACGTTTTCAGCTTAGGCAGTTGGGCTTCTGTGGAGCCTTCCGAGACCACTTTCTGGGAAGCCTGTGAAGGCTACGCCTGTTCTTGGTCTCAGGAGTGAGCTTCACACCACTCGGGTGATTGTGGGAAAGTCCGACGCACGAGGCAAGAACAGAGGTTGTTGTGACCGTACGACCAGCGGCTCCTCAGGGCCGGCGGGAGCCAACTGCACGGGCCTCCCGGCCTTTCCGAGCCTGAGCAGCTTCGGGAGTCACATGGGTGAGCCAGGAGTTCAGGAGGCCCAGAAACAACGTTTTCATTCCTTTCCCAGAGGGGATTAGAGCAACAGCTCAGACGGAATCTTATCTTTTCCAAGAAGAAGGGCAGAGAAGGCCTCACCCCTGCTGCTGGAGATCCGACTGCACTCAGGATGCAGGGGGTGGCTCGGCTTCTCGTCGGCTCAGCAGCTGAAATCTTGCTTCCAAAGTCTCCGCAGGGGAGCCCTCCATGTTCCTTTTCTTGAGGCTACTGAGAAAATAGTCCAACTATACACAGCGGCAGACACAAAAAGCTGAAACAAACATTTCTAATAAGTTTCAAATAGTCAAGGTGTTATTGTTCAAAAAACCAAATTCTACATTTTTTTGTTTGGCCATATGTTAGGCTAAGATGGAAAAAAAGCCATTTCCCTGATGTCAGCAAGTCTGTGGGGGGACGATGTTTTTATGCCCAGTGGGTAGGAATATCAGCTTTAAACAATTTTCGAGGCCCACTTAACATAAATCAGAAGCTAAAAGGACGTACAGGGACCCTCGAGCAACACGGGTTTAACTGGGCAGTTCCACTTACACGGGGAATCTTCCCATCTTGTAAACTTACAGTGTTGGTAAATATGGTACAGACCTGGAAATGCGTCTTCTCTTCCGTCTGATGGTCTTAATAATGTCGAATCTTCTTTAGCTCACTTTCTGGTAAGAATACAGTATATTCTACATTTAACACAAAATGTGATCTACTGTCTTATGTTACAGCTTCCAGTCAACAGTGCGCTGTAGTAGTTAAGTTTGGGGGAGTCCAAAGTTGTAGGTGGAGCCCTGGCCAGTGTTGCTCAGTAGTTAGAGCGTCAGCCGGCACACAGAAGTGTCTCGGGTTCGATTCCCTGTCAATGGCAACTACGTGGGGTGCAGGTTCCATCCCTGGCCATGGTTGGGGTGCCTGCAGGGGGGGGGAACCAATTGATGGTTCTCTCTCCCCCTTCCACTCTCTAAAAATCAATGGAAAAAATATCCTCAGGTGAAGATTAACAACAAATAAGTTGTACGTGGGTTTTTGTGTGAGGGGGGCTGGAGCCTCTGACCCCACGTTGGGTTAACTGTCCTTAAAAAAACACACTTTTAGGGTTATGATTATTGGTCTTTTCAGTTCATTGTGTCTAAAACCCAGCCCCCAATACTCAGGAGACCTTTACTCTCCCACGATGCCAGGCATGCGCAGGGGAGTGTGGGCAGCAGCAGGGAACTGTTGGCGTCTTAGCGGCAGCCGGTTCGCCTCAGTGCACGAAGGAAGGTGGGGGGCCACCGGCCACAGCTGCTCTCCCTGTCACAGGGCCCCACGCAGGTCTGTTCACGTGCTCGGTGCTGGTTGAAATTAGGGTGTGTGCTCTGGTCCCACTTCAACGTCTAAGGTATAAACGCAGGGACCCAGGAGAGGGGTGGGTGTGGGGAGCAGGGGAGGCGGGCAGGACGCAGGCTGAGGCCTGGAGCTGCAGGTGGCGACAACAAAGGTTCAGGGGAGACACCTCAGCAGAATAGGGCTGGAAGAGGCCGGCACCCCCTCGGATTCTTCTAGAAGCCTGCAGAGAGCGTAGGTGGTGAGGGATTGAGAGGAAAGGTGAGGCCGGGCCGGGGGCTAAAAGGCTTTATCCATTAAGCTCAGATTTTCCGCTCGGCGGGGAAGCCACGGGAAGCCGCCGCCGAGAAGCTTAAGTGGTGGAGGAGCCTTTTACGAATTTCATTCCGGACCCGCTCTGCCTCAGGGAGGGGCCTCGGCCGCAGAGTGGGTACCAGGAAACCATCCCTGTACTGAGCAGCTGCAGTAACCCTTTCCTGGTGGTGCTGGCACCACACCGTGTGTTTCTGAGCTTGACCAGACCCGGCGCCCGGTGCCTGCCTTGGAGAACCCACGCCTGAGCCGTCCTCCAGGTGGCCGAGGGGCCCCTTCCCCACGTGGGTGTGAAACCTGCTTCCAACCTTCGGACACACTCCCCCCCCCTTTCGTTTAACTGAAGCTGCGCCGTGTCCCAAACTGGACCCGATGGCAGGGGGCTGCGGCCAGGGTTCAATCAAAGGAGAGTAGATTTAGGGAGTCACGTTGAGCGTCTGCGGTTACTTTTAAAAATCCTCACCAGAGGGCATTTTGCATTGATTTTGAGAGAGATTGGAAGGGAGGGGGGAGGGAGAGAGGAACATGGATGTGAGAGAGGGACATCAACTGGTTGCCTCCCAATATACCCTGACAGGGTCCAGGGATCTAACCGGCAACCCAGGCAACTGCCCTTGACCGGGACCAGGAATCCAACCCGTGACCCTTCCTTGCGCAGGCCACCGTTCTAACCACTGGGCCACACCAGCCAGGGCTAAAGCCTTGTTTTTTTTGGTTGAGTTCCACGCTTCCTCAGTGACGCTCTGCGGTCCCCACCCTTTCATCTGTTGGCCACGTGTCACTGGAAGCCCCCAGCTCAGCTCACGACTCTTCACAGCGCTCACGGGTGTCTGATGAACAGATGTTCCCACTTTAATGCAATTCAATTAATCAATGTCTGATTTTACGGCGGGTGTTTTATATTTGTTTGTTTATCTGCTTTAAGCAATCGTTCTGGACCAAGAGGCGGCTTCATGTCTCGTAGTCTCAGAATTTGAAGACTCTGCCTTTCGCAGGGAATCCCTCCGGAATGAACTCGGCCACGGAACGTCGGCCACGAAACGTCGGCCACGGAATCCACCCACTTCACCGTCACGCACCCTGTGCTTCCGGTGGGGCCCCTCTACTGGGGTAAGAGTTTTATGTGCTGCTATCTAACCAGGAGCTTTTAAAAACCATAAATAAATATTGAATTGTATGAAATACTGTTGCCCAGGATAATTATAAGGTTATTCCGCTTTAAGAAGTTAATCTGATGAGTGATAATTACATATTTTTCTAATGTAAACCCATCCTTGCATTCTTTGAATAAAATAAACATAATAATTATTTTTCATAGATCCCTGGATGGTTCTGCGAATATCCTCGCTCAGAGTTAGGGCACCTATGTTCTCTTTTGTTATCAGAGTTATATTCAGCTCAATGAAGGATTTAGAGAATATTTATGCTTTTCCTGGTCTTTATGGGAGTTTTATAAATACAGGTGGTCTGCCTGGGAGGCTGGAGCATTCACCTCTGAAACCACCTGGACCTGAGGCTCAATGTTCGTAGAACGATCAGAATTTCTACTTTTCTTAAGTAGGTTTTTATTTTTCTTAAACATTGTATATTTTATTTGAGTTCTTGAATGTAGCCTATGAAGCTGTTCGACGTGTTCTCTCTCCAGGTTTTCACCACCTGCCGCCTCTCCGGCCGGGGCCCCGACCGATTCCTCGCGCCCCGCTCGCCAGGCCCAGCAGGGACCTTGCTGAGCTGCAGCCTTTTCTCGGCACCAGCTGCGCCCTGTAGTTTCCCGTATTGTTCTTTCTCTAAAGTCTTCAGTTAATCAGGTCACTCAAATTCAGCTTTTCTTACAGTGGATGGCAGCTTATTTCCCATATTTTCGGTGCCTACGTCTAGGTTTCTATTCTACACCTTTCTCAAACTCCCCGCGTCCCCGAGCCTCCCACATCCCAGGATGTGACACATTTACAGCCACTCGCAGGCTGAGTGTCCTTTAATTCCCTTCATGATTTTTCTTTGAACCCCTAGTTATTTAGAAATGTGTTTATCAATTTCCAAATTGTGAGTCTAAGGAATTCACCTGTTTGTACCTGACTTCTGGTTTCACTGTGGGTCACACCCATTCTCTGGGGCCGACGCTTGCCCCTCGCCTGGCACAGGCTGCGACCCCCTCTGTCCTCGGTGGCAGGGCATCTGTCTGTCTGCCTTGTACACGTATAAACTTTGTTTTCAGAATTTCCAACTCAGTCTATTTCTGGTGCATTTGGCGATTTGTTCAGACGTATCTCCAGCTTATTATTTCCTCTCTTCAGCTGTTTACCCATCCACTGAGCTTTTATTTCAACAATTATCATTTTCATTTCCAGGGGGTAATTTTTTTCTATTTGTGCTGGCTCATTGCTGACAGTCTCTCGTTCGCTGCTCATTCTTGGTGATTTTGGCTTTTATTTAACCATTTCACACATGGTTAATTTATGTCCTGCAGTTTATGCTGTAACAGAAGTCCACGTGGGCATAAGGCTACCGTCTGTCCCTCCTGCTGTGCTCGGGGTCCGTGGGCCGCAGCCTCCTCCTGTGGGATCTTAGTCTCGGGAAGTCACGAAGGTCACGTGGAGCACGACTCTCCCCCGAGAAGATCTGGCTGGTTTTGAGGGGGGACAATGTGACTCTGGCCACTTCCACCCACCTCTAGCGACATGGCTGTGTCAGGCCCCTGTGAAGGTCCCTGCTCGCCTGCTGACCGACAGCTGACAGCAGAGCTGCCCTCCCGGGGGCCACCCTCTGCCTGGGGTCACTGCAGGGCTCCGGTCCGGCTTTTTGACAATTCCCATTGCTCCAGAGCCCTTAAAAGGAAAAAAAAATATAATGTTTTCTGTGATATCTAATAACTTAAACTATCTTGTTATAACACCATCTTGCCCTAGCTGGTGTGGCTCAGTGGTCGGACATCCTCCTGTGCACAAAAGCATTGCTGGTTTGATTCCCAGTCAGGGCACATTCCTGGGTTTCAGGCTCCATCCCCAGTTGGGGGCGTGCAGGAGGCAGCTCATCGATGTTTTTCCCCCTCTAAAAAACAATAAAAATATTCTTTAATAATAGTCTTAATTGGCCCTAGCTGGTTTGGCTCAGTGCTTAGAGCGTTGGCCCTCAGACTGAAGGGTCCTGAGTTCGACTCTGGCCAAGTGTCTCTCACATCGATGTTTTTTTCTCTCTCTTTCTCCCTCCCACTCTCTCTGAAAGCAATGGAAAAAATATCCTCAAGTGAGGATTAAAAAATTTGTCTTAATTGCATTGATATTTCTTGCAACTCAAAGGGCCCTGACTGGTGGGGTTCTGCTGATGTCCGCTCCCTGCTGACAGCTGGTCCTCGGATGCTGAGCCCGCTCCCCTATGCCGTGTCTGCCACCGGGTCCCTCACGATGCCATCAGTCCGAAGTCGATGGGGTTGGACAGGGAGCGAGTGAACGGACACAGCGTGGGAGGGCTGCTTGGCGCGGACCTCAGGGTGCCTGAGACGTGACAATAAGTAATAGTGACCTGCGACTGGCATGTTGACGATCAGCAAAGATCACTTCCTGCGATGGGGCCAACTTCTGCTTCTGCATCGATTTCACATCATAACTGCGTATTGTCTCTATAATCAAATTGATCTGGCTCGGCCATTGTCTAAATGAAGTAAAGTCCGAATCAGGAGAATTAAGCTTTTATCCGAATTACACGTCCTCCTGAGGTTATTGATCTTGAAGCTAATTCCCGCCGCCCCCCCCGGAAAGGTTACTGTGATGCTGTGGTCAGGCCTTTTAGTAACAGCAGCAAAAGTAACATGCTAATGAGCTTATTCCCTCTCGTGATGTAATAACATGTGTCAGTATCGCTCCCAGTCGCTGGGCCCTCAGCGGGGTGTTGGGTGGGATAATGGGCTGAGTTTTCTCTCCAGAGAGCATCCTGAAGGCCTAACCCTGGTACCTGTGAATGTGACCTTCTTTGGCGACAGGGTCTTTGCAAATGTGGTCACGTTTGGATGAGATCACACTGGGTGCGGGAGGACCTTAGTCCAATGTCTGCCGTCCTTATAGAGAAGAAATTTGACACAGACACAGGGACACATGGGAAGGGCATGTGGGACAAAGGCAGGGATGGGTGTTGGGTCCACAAGCCCAGGGTCCCACAGGACAGCAGCCCCACCAGAAGTGGAGAGAGAGGCAGCGGGATCCTTCCCTGGAGACTTTGGAGGGAGCTGGACCCCAGACACTTTGACTTTGGCCTCTGGCCTCCAGAATGGGGACAAAAGACATTTCTGCTGTGTGAAGCCCCAGGAATCTCATTCAGTCTGGACATGACGCCTGCCCCTCACTCTGTGTCCCTGGGAAAGGTGGTGAGGGGTGACCAGGGGCTTCTCGGGCCCCACATGTCCCTGAGAAGTGAGCAGGTGAGGACCCTTCAGTCCTGGTCAGCAAAGACGTCATGGCCCCTGATTGTGCTTCCAGGAGCTTGTCCATTGGCTCAGGGGGCCTGGTGTCGGGCTGAGAGTCCTGCCACGTGCTGCAGCGGGGGTGAGATCCCCACCAAGCCCTCCTTTGCGTGAGTGTCCCCACTTCCTTTCGACAGGCCGTGAGCTGTGGTGGGATCTCTCCACCTGGAGGGGAGCCCTCAGTCCTGAGCTCCCGGGAGCCTGTGGTTTCAGGTCCCAGGAACTGGACACTAAATGGGGTGAAGAGCACATCCTGGAACGTGTTTCTTTCCCTGCACTCGCCCCACCCTGCTCCACAGGCCCTGCCCACAGGCACACACACACACACACGCACGCACACACACACATATGCATACATGCATGTGCACACACATGTATGCACACACATACAGGAACCTGCTCACACACACAAATACATGAGCACACACATATGCATACAGACATAGACGCACACACACAGAGACACACTCACATGCGCACACACACTGGTTACACACACGTACATGAGCACACACATGCACACACATGTACTGTACACAAGTACACACACACACTGGTCACACACATACACACACAACCAAAAAAAGCAGCACGGGGATGGTTGTCCCTTCACGGCAGTGTCCTGGGCACTTAGGCCCTCTGAAGACTGTGGTGAGAAGCGGGTGCTTGTGTGGGATCGAGCATGCCAGGCGCACGGGCGACCCCTTGGGAAGAGTTAAATTTTGGGGTAAGCTGTCCCCGCGGCCGGAAGCAGTCGGGTCGGGAGGCGAGCACGCGGGGACGTGCCTGTGGGGCCCATGTCCCCCCGCGGCGCTCTCCGTGTCCCCGGAGCGGCGGCTGCGGCTGGGGGGCCCTGGGAGGGCAGCGCGCGTGTCCCAGTGCTGCCGGCGCGTCGGTGACAGACAGGCCGGGCGACAGCCCACGTGGCCTTGCGGGCCCTCCCGCTGCAGCGCCCGGGGGTCCCTCACCCGCCCGCCCACACCGCCCCGAATGTGGTTCTCAAAGCTGCAAACCTGTAGACCCCCATCGTCTCTGCCTGCCCCCGGGAGGGAGGGCGGGGCCGGGGAGGGCGGGGCCAGAGGGAGGGCGGGGCCTGCTGGAGGGCGGGGCCGGGGGAGGGCGGAGCCTGCTGGAGGGCGGAGACGGGAGGGGGGCCGGGAGGGCGGAGCCAGAGGGAGGGCGGGGCCTGCTGGAGGGCGGAGCCAGGGGAGGGCGGGGCCGGGGAAGGAGGGGCCAGAGGAATGGCGGGGCCGAGGAAGGGCGGGGCCGGGGGAGGGCGGAGCCAGGGGGAGGGCAGGGCCGGGGAGGGCGGGGCCTGCTGGAGGGCGGGGCCGGGGAGGGCGGAGCCAGGGGAGGGCGGGGCCGGGGAAGGAGGGGCCAGAGGAATGGCGGGGCCGAGGAAGGGCGGGGCCGGGGGAGGGCGGAGCCAGGGGGAGGGCAGGGCCAGAGGGAGGGCGGGGCCGGGAGGGCGGGGCCTGCTGGAGGGCGGAGCCAGGGGAGGGCGGGGCCGGGGAAGGAGGGGCCAGAGGAATGGCGGGGCCGAGGAAGGGCGGGGCCGGGGAGGGCGGAGCCAGGGGGAGGGCAGGGCCAGAGGGAGGGCGGGGCCTGCTGGAGGGCGGGGCCGGGAGGGCGGGGCCGGCCGTGGGACCTGCGGGCCTCGCCTGGGCTGCAGCCGCGGGCGCTGGGCGGCGGCCTGCGCGTGGCTCTGCGGGGACAGACCTGGCCGGGCCGCCTTGTCCCTCCGCCCCCAGCTTTAAGCACCGGCCTTTGCCTGTTAGGTACTCAGATGAGGCTCTTCCGAAACGTGGCGAGGCCTCCGCGCGTTCAGGCCGGGCCGGCGGGCGTCCCGGGAGCGCGTGGGAGCCGAGGGTCCGGCTGCAGGGCTGACCCCGAGCGGGCCGCCTGCTTTCCGCTGTGATGAGTCACTAATCCCGCGGGGGCCTCGGCTTCGGGAGCGGACGCGGAGCCGTGGGTGCGGCCGCCCGCAGGCACCCGGGCCTGGGCGCGGGCACCGGGCCTTCCACGCCTCCAGGGTTATTGCAGATTTTACTCACCGATGCTCCATCGCCTGGCTGTGGCCACCGCGCCCCTAACGTTCACACGGTGACGCCCGAGCCCCGGGACCCAGGATGGGCTGTATTTGGACAGGGATCTTTAAAGCCGTGATGGAGGCAAAATGGGTCAGGAGGCTGAGGCCAGATCCACAGTGACCGGCGTCCTCCGAGCAGAGGGACAGACAGCAGGGTCCGAGGAGGGACGTGTGGCCGCCGCGAGAGGGAGAGGCCTCAGGGGAAACCAGCCCCTGGCGGCCTCGTTTAAGCCGCCCGCCTGCGATGCTCCGTCAGGTGGCCGAGGAGACCCACGCATTTCAGCAGGGAGGACACACGGACACGCCCAGGACGACAGCGAGCCGCTCCCTCGCCGTAGCCCAGCTGGCCGCAGCTGGGCAGCGGGAGTCACAGCCTCGCAGGTGCCACCACAGGTGCAGCCGGGGCACAGCCACCGCCTGCTGCTCCAGCCAAGCGTTTCCCAGGCTGTAAAACCACAGACCCGCGGTTCTGGGAAAGCGCCGGAGCCTGTGGCCACCATGGGGCCTGGGTCCCATCTAGCCGTCACCTCATCGCCGGGGTGGGTCAGGCGTCCAGCACCCTCCGGGCCTGAGTCCACACCTGCTTCCCGCTGTCCTCGACGGGAGCACGTGGCTTCTCCGCGTGGACACGAGGACGGTCAGGTCACTCGCCCACCTCCGACCTCCCCTGTTTCCTCATGGATGGGAAACGGAGGGCCGCTGACCGCATTCCCAGGCTCCCGACCAGGCTGCAGCGATGTCCCGCCAACAGGTCCTGTGCGTCTGAGAAAATGCTGGTCTGGCCTGACTGCGATTCGAGATGCTGAAGAGTGACGGTCGCTGGCTCTGCCGAAGGTCGGTACCTTTGGGGGGGAGCTTGTCCCCGAGGTCCTGCCCGCATGGGGTCATCGGTCTTTCTAAGCTTTGCCAGTTCGTTGCCTCTTGAATAATAACTTGTTACTGTTTTGCTGGGTCTTAGTTCAGTCCTGTTGGGGTGGATCCCTCTCCCTGCATATAAGCCGTTTCCTCTTTTCTCAGCTTCCTCTCTTTATAGAATTGGCCCATTTTTTTCTCAACTGGGGTGTTTGCGTAGACTTCGGAGAAACTTCATATTTAGTAGATATTAATTCTTGGCAATAAGAGGAAGTGAATGTTACGTTGCAATAAGCTACGGTCGCAATGCATGAAATTACAGCTTGCGGCTTACGTGCTAGTCTGCCCTGTAATTTATGTATTTGTCTCCTTTCACCACTTTTATTTAGCCAGTTCTTTCTTTCTTAATGGTCTGGGTTAAGTGCTTTTAAAAATATAAAAGACCTTCCTCACAAACACTATTAAAAATTCTCTTTTTTATTTTGGATCTTTTTATAGTGAAGTCGTTGACCTGGTATGTAATTTGTGTTAAGGAGAATTTTCCCCAAATGCTTAGCCAGTTGGCTGGTACCACTTAATGAATAATCATCTCTGAGATCATTATTTAAAATACTGCCCTGTTACTTTTGACAAAGCAAACCCTTCTGAAGTCAATCATTTATTCCACAAAACAAAACACGGCAACCCTCTGGTCAGTCAAGAAACAGACACCTACTGTGCACCTGCTCTGTGCCAACAGCATTGTGTGCACTGGAGCCACAGGGAAAGGCAGGCCTGGCACCTGCTCTCCTGAGCCTGACACCCACTGGGGAAGCGGCCGGGCCACCTGAGGATGTGGGAGGATGGACGGCAGCAGACGGGCTCAGGGCCCCCAGTCCTCTCTGCTCACATCCCTGCACAGGCCCCTTCTCATTTATATTTGTATTAATATGTCTAAAGTATACAATGTATAGATCACACACAGTCCTATTCAATAGATATACAATCATTACATATATATAATATACATTGTATATTATAGAATGTATACATTATGTGTAATATATGAATAGTATGTATGTTATATAAAAGTATATATTTATTATATATAATGTAAGTATAACATAACTATAATAATACAGTTTTATAATACATTGTATTTTATATAATATAATATATAATATAATACTATACTGTATTGTAGCATATGTTATATCTTATAATTAAATATATAATATATGCTGTGATATAATATATAATTTAATGTATTATATAATAGAAAATAAAATGCAATATATCATATACAGAGGTGGGCAAAAGTAGGTTTACAGTTGTGAGTATGCAAAACACAGAGCTTATTCTTGTATTATTTATTAATTATTGCATTATTTATTTGTATTACAACTGTAAATCTAATTTTGCTCACCCCTGTATACTTATAGTTGTATAAATAAAACATACAGTATAAATATTATGTTTTATGCATATTCCTGCAAAATGGGCGGATAGTCTCCGAGTCAGGACTGTGCGCTGAGGCGCAGGCTTGGAGAATCTGTGCACAAATGGAGGGTGTTAAGATGTGTCATGATCGTGAGAAACTGTGTGAGGCAGTGCAGTGGTGATGGCACACCGAGAGTCGGGCCCTCGGCGCAGGGAGGCAGGTGGGTGGAGGAGGGGGCGCCCGGAGGACGGGTGTGCTGTGCGGATCGGCCAGGCGCAGACCCAGAGGCCATGGTGCAGAGCTCGGGGACCCAACGTAGAGTCCGGGGGCCTGGCGCAGAGTCCGGGGACCTGGTAGGGGCCTGGCGCAGAGTTGGGGACCCTCCGCAGAGCAGCCGAGACCTGAGCGCCGTCTGTCAGTCCTGAATTCGGGTTTCGGTGAGGACGGGGGGTGGGGCAGAAGCAGCTGAACCAGGCACAGGTGACAAGGGCTAGAGCTGGAGGAGTGAGCCGAGCGTCACAGCTGAACGAGCTGTGTGTAATTTAGCACCTTCAGATTGGACTTTATCGATACAGTTGCCTCCCAAATCCCTAAAGGCAAAGACCGTAATTAGTAAAACCAACACGGTTGAGAAAGCTATCAATCATATCTTTATTGAAAAACAAATATGTAAAATGTGTGCGCCCAATGAAAATATTTCAGTAAAGTGAAAACGTTGGGATGTCTTATCTGCCCAACTATTGAAATCTGATGAACCAGTTAAATTGGTTCAATAGAACGTAGACAATTCGTACCCAGCGGAAGGTCATCAGAATAGCCGTGGTTTTGTGGAAAATGCTTGTGTTGCTGCCCCTGGCAGTGAGGTGCGGTGCCCAGGGTGGCGGCAGAGGGCACAGCAGGTGCCTGGGTGTCCCTGGGGGCAGAGAACCAGGGACTGCTCCTGGGATCCCTGCCAAACCCGAGGCAGCGCCAGTGTCTCAGGAGAGGGACAGGAATGAGTCATAAGTCACTGAGGAGTAGGCGCCCCAGGGCCTAAGGTTGAGGGGTAAACTGATAAACTCGCCCGAGGTGGGAGGGCCCCGGCCTCGGGGAGGAGCGCGAGTGACGAGATGGCATTTGGCAGCCACCACAGAAGTCGCTGGCTTGGATGCTGAGGCTAGAAGGGGATTTTTATTATTTTAAACTGTTTACTTTGAAATTATTTCAGGTTTTAAAAAGCTGTAAAAAATGAAAAAATGAGTTTACAATTTTATTATTTTTGTTGTTGTTCTGTTCCTTTTAGAGAGGGAGAGGGAAGGAGGGAGAGAAACGTCGATGTGACAGAGACGCATCGATTGGTTGCCTCCCGCAGGCCCCCGACCAGGGCCGGGGCAGACCCTGCCACCCAGGTGCGTGTCCTTGACCGGAATCCAGCCCGAGACCCTTGGGGCTGACCCTCCAACCACTGAGCCACACCGGCCAGGGCAAGGGTCTATAATTTTTTTAAAGAAAGAAAGTAGTTGAGGGATATATGGAATCATAAAAACATCCTGAATAAGCAAGAAAAGAGGGTAGAGAAACAATCACGTTATAGAGGAGAGAGGAAAACAAATAGTGAAACGTTACCGAAAACCTGTTTCCCGCTTTCACGTTATTTGTAAATGGTGAACTACAGCAATTAAAGAAAGACCAGTTGTATTAAACAAAACCAAGCCAATTATCGACTATTTAGAGGTGACATATTTTAAAAGAAGAAACAGGACATCTGAGAGCTGACATTAGGAGGGAAAAGAAAACAGCATGTGCCCAGCAGGCATGGCTCAGCGGCTGAGCGTCGACCTTTGAACCGGAAGGTCACGGGTCGGTTCCTGGTCAGGGCTCAGGCCCTGGTTGTGGCTCGATCCCCAGCAAGGGACGAGCAGGAGGCAGCCGACCAGTGACTCTCTCATTGATGTTTCTCTCTCCCTCTCTCTGAAATCAATAAAAATACATGAAAAAAGGGCACAGCGCGTGAGCCCCAGCAAAGGAGGCTGGAAGGGGCTACAGACGGTCAGACCACGTGGACGCCCAGGTGGACGCCGAGGCCAGACGTGCCGTTAGGGAGAAAAAGCGTTTCTTCACAATCAAAGGGCCACGCCAACCGGAAGTAGGACAGGGACACATTTGAAAGCATTTGCAACTTTGTAAATCTGTCCAGAGAAACAATGAAGCCCCTTGTCACATAGGGAGGGGTCACGGTCCCCCTCAGTGACCTCTAGAAGGGAAGACGGTCCTGGCAGCCTGAAGGACACGCGTGGTCGTCCACGTGACGTGAGAACTTTCTAGAAACATGGTACCGAGGAAGGCAGAATGCACCGCGCGGGGCTCCAGAGCTGTGGGTCCTGGGGACCGGCGGCCACGTGGAGGCCACGGGAGAACCTGCCTCAAGGGGCCTGTGACAACCCACTGAGCTAAAACGTGTACAACACCCCCGACAACGCCTGGCAGGTGACAACCCCGGCGGGAGCCTAGGCCGGGGCTGTGACTCGCGCTGTCCTGACGGGGGCGCCGAACCGGGAGATGTGTCCCAGGCAGAGGAAGCTCAGGGCTGTGAGCCGCATCGCATTAGCAGGTGTCCTTGGAAGTGGTACATTCGCTTTCTCATTAAACGCCTGCTGGGCTCCGACTCTCCCACCCGGACCCAGCGCGGCTGGGACAGTGACGCTGGTGCCCGACCACCAGCTCTCCCTAGAGGAACTCGAGGTGACAACGACCCTGCGAGTGGAGACGCCCCCCTTGCAAAGGCCCAGAATCCAGGACTCTGGTTGGCTGTGGCCGCCTGGGAGCCAGACGGCCCCGGCCCAGGGGACGCGTTCCTGCTGCGCCACCTTAGGGTGTTTACAGTCAGCATTTAGACCCCGGGGAGCAGAGCCCAGTCATTCCGTCGTCTTTTCAGAGCCTGTAATTAGTGTGTCCTCGCTGCGGAACATTTGGGAAATACACACAAATAATAAGATGTAAATTGCCAGCATGCTCAGCTCTGTCCCCCGGGGGTAAATCGCTGCTAACTGTTGAGTAAATTATTTCAGTCATTTTTCATTCACTTGTTTTGCATCACCGAGGGCGTAAGACCCATGAGAACTTGAATCTGCGCTCACTCTAACGTGAATAAAGAAAATATCGCGCGTCCTCGCGGGACGTCACGGTGTCTTAAGCTGACCTTTTACATGACGCCCGGGGCACCCACCCTGAGCACACCCACCCACCACGGGTCACGGCTCAGACGCCCCAGCGGCCGGGTGGGGACTCAGAAGCTATCCCTATTGGTTCCAGCTCCATCTCCACTGGGGGAGACTGGTTTTGTGGCTGGTCCCCGCTCACAGCCTCCTGGACAATGCCCTGGACCTCAGGCCTCGGCTGGCCATGCACGTGGGTCGTCTGTGCATGTCGTAGAGCGTCAGGGTGCAGGGGACTGTGGCCCTGGTCAGCGGCATGTCAAGTGGGCTCCTGGCTCTCTGCACAGGGGGGCCGCTCACGCTCACTCTTTGCATCACCTGGACGCTGCAGGAGGTGAGGCCGGAGCGGCCATCACGGCCGCCCGAGGACGTCACCCGAGACCAGCAGGCCGCCCCCCCCCCCACAGGCCAGTGAGAAACGGGGAGCAGGGGCTCCTTACCCGGCTGACCTGGGCAGCCTGCCACATGGAGACGGAATGGGCACAACCACTCGCTGGTGATGTGACCGGGCACGTCCGGGGGCCTCTCTGTCCAGTTTCTCACCTGTAGGCGGGGAGAGAAAATGGTCCTGGTTCATGGGGTTGCCCCAGGTGTGAACGTGTGCGTAGGACGGACCGTGAGCACCGCGCCTGAGGGTAACCGGCCGCTGTTGCTGTTGCAGCCCTGAACCTCTGCTCCTGTCCAGCTGGTCCCTGTTTTTTGTTTCTTTTGTTAATCCTCCCCTGAGGATATTGTTCCCTGGCTTTTCAGAGGGAGGGAGGGAGGGGGAGAGAGAAGCATCGATGGAGAGACACACATGGCTGCCTCCCGCGTGCTTCCCGACGGGGGCCGGAGCCTGAAGCTGCATCCTGGGTACGTGCCCTTGACTGGGACCTGAACCTGCGACCCTTCGGTGCCCAGGCACATGCAGGACGCAACCGGTCAATGTTCCTCTCCCTCCCTCCCTCCACTCTCTCTAAAGGTCAGTGGGGGAAAAATACCCTCCAGGGAAGATTAACAAGAAAGAAACAAACCCAAGAACCCCCCCCCAGGTTTAATATTCAGGTTCAAGGTGCAGTTCAGCCTGGCTGTCCCCAGTGTCCCGTGTGGACTGAAGGTGATTTCTGCTCGGGCCTCGGCCCTGAGGTGAGAACACCCGGGGAGGAGGGGCCGGCCCGGGCAGAAGCCTGCCCTTCACGCCCAGGGCGCCCTGGCGGGCAGAGGACGCTGCCAGGCCCTCGGCGCCCACCTCTGGTCCGAGCAGGCTGGCGACCCGGCAGGGGGCAGGCGCAGGGTGAGCAGCGGCTCTGGCGGGTCCCGGAGAGGACGCCGGACACGCCCTGCCTGGGTGGACCGCAGGGTTCAGGCTCTGAGTTCAAAGACCAAACCTCCAAACCCCCAGAGGTACCCCCGTGTTCACGATCATTTTGACGAATCCAGTTTGATTCCCAACAACCCCCCGGGAACGACAGGCTGCGGCAATGTGGGCGGAAGGCTCTAGGGCCTCAGGAGACCCGGGCTGGGGTCCTGCGTGTCGTCCCGCACAGCCGCAGGCCTCGCGACCCCCCGGCCTCAGTGTCCCCCCAGAAGGCTGTCCTCGCACCGTGGCCCCAGGGGCCCTCTGGTGGTCACCGCAGGAGGCCGGGCTCTTCCGAGAGGCTCAGCGGAGGGGCTGCCAGAGGACAGACGTGTGGGTGCCGGTCGGCCTCGTGACGTGACACCCCAATGAAGGCTCCGCAGTGGAAGCGCCCTGCGGGGAGCCCCTCGAACGTCCCTGTGACCACCCTCAGTGCCCGGCCTCCGACTGCGGCCGCCCGTCAACCACACAGCCACCGGCTTCTGTTTCTCCCATTAACAGAGGCGTCTCTCGCGTCCCATCTCCCGCCCGCTCGACGATGGGTTACGAGCCCGGTTCCCGCCTCGAGTTCCTACAGGGGGGTCCTCGCCGCAGGACGCAGGCCGGAGGGGCGCCCGCCACCCCCACTCCAGTGCGTCTTCACTGTCCCCACAACCTTCTGAAATGAGCTCGCGCGGCTCCCCGGGAGGGCTGGGTCTGCTCGGGAGGAACCCCGTCTTCCCGGCCGTCTCCACCGCCGCGTGGCTCTCATGACTAATGCATTCCTTCACGTTTACAGGAACAAACGGGGGGAAAATGGTAGAAATATGGGGCATATTATAGATGTCCAGGTTGTGAATATTTTACAGTCGAATTCATCAAAAATTTAGTGGGCGGCTGCTGACGCGGCTGTCGGGGCGCTGGCCTCCCTGGGGCACGGAGCCTGGTTCGCGGCAGGGGGGAGGGCGAGAGGTTGTCCCTGGAGCTGGGCAGCGGGCACCGGCCTCCACTGTCGCCATCCCCGTCCCCGCCTCGGCCTCTCTGCCTTCGTCACAGGGCGCAAAGGGCCCTCGCGGAACCTCAAGGCGCTTCCTTCCCAGCAAAGTTTGAGAAAACTCCCGACTGCGGCAAACTTGGTTTTTACAAAATCTTGCTCACTCAGACGTGAAGGGTAAGGCGTTAGGACACGAAGCACCGCTGGGATGGACGCCCGCTGCCTGGGCTCCAGGGTGAGCACCCCGAGGTGGACCCGCCCTTCCCGGGTGCCCCTCCAGATCCCGCCTGGCCCGGGCCCCATCTGGGCCTCTCCACACCCTGCGGGCCACGCGCCTCCGCGTCTGGGTCACCGGCCTGGAGACGCCGCCGCAGGCTGGCAGAGGCACCGGGGCTTCTGTAATTCCGCTTCTCCCCGCCCCGCGCCGTGTTACACTGAATAAAGTTTCCCTCTTCACCCCGCCCCAGCTTTGCCTCAGCGCCGACCGGGCCATTCGGTTTCTTCGTCTCCTGCGAATTATTTTTAAACCGGACCATAGGTTATTGAGATGATAAGGAAAACGTGCTGCTTGGAGGCCGGCCGTCAAGAATCGTCTCCTCGCCTCACTGCCATTTCCACGCTGCTGCTGAATATTCCGGGCGAGTTTCCCCCGCGCTTCCTCAGCTATAAACACTCCCATAAATCAGTCCAAGGCCCCATTTTCCTGCTCTGCTCAAAGAATTACAAAAATGTACTCTCGGATTTGAGGGATAGCTGAGCTGATAAATGTCAAGATATATTCCCGAAATTGCAGGAAATGAGAAATGCCGAGTGGCCGACCCGGAGCCCAGGGTCCCAGGCCGGAGCACCGGGCGGCCTGCTGTTTGCTCCCGTAGATCTGAGAACACAGCCGCCTCGCACCCCCCACGGGGGAGTCGGACCCCGCGTGGTTCCCCCGCGTCTCGGATGGTTAAATATTTTACAGACGACTCGCCAAATTCAGCTAAGTTAGTGTGTCTGTGGCCAGACCCTTTGCACACAGAACGCGCCCCAGCCCAGCATCCGGTTGCTGCCACCGGGCAGAGAGGACTCAGCGCCTTTGGGTGGCCCTGGGTGGCCCTCGGACAGTGGCAGGGTCGCTCCAGCCCGCCTGTCCTCGCCTGGCCTCCTCCGCCCTGTGCTCTCTGTGTTGGTGAAAGTTTGTGGGAACGGTGGGGGTTTCTCGCGACCACACACTGGCTCCCTCCTGCCCCCACAGTCCCCCCGAGGCGGGAGCTGGCCGCGTCCCCCCTTTCCCAGGAAAGGGCTCCTGCTTTCTGGGCTTCGTTCATCTGTGCGGCGAGAGTCCTGGGATCCTGATGTTCTTTCCTTTAAAATATGTTTTACAGAAAGTATCCAACTGCTCTAATTGTGAGAGAGCAAAGTGACCACTTGGGACGTGGTACCTCTGAGCCGGAAGCGGGGCGTAGATCAGCATCTTAATGTTAAACCGCATCACAGACCTGGGCTCGGCACATTCGGCCGTGACCATTTATAATTTTATACGTGTGTGGGTTTAATTTGCTGGAGTTTTGCTAGAATTTCTGTCTGTGTGTACGAGAGTCACCCTGCCCATGGGCTTTCCTCTAATTTCCCGGCGGCAGCATCGCGGCTTCGCCGGTCCCGACCAGCAGCCTCTCGATGGTGCAAGGCTGGGATCTGTGGCCAGAAACCCGGAGCAGGGCAGGGACGCTGTCACCAGCCCGCATTTAACCTGGACCCCGACGGTACGCGAAGGCAGGGGAAACGGGAAAGCCTCAGGGTTGGGGGGTGGACGCACTATTTGAATACAATTGATTATGTAAAACCTCGGAAAGGTCAGAGAGTAATTGTCAGGATTAATAAGCTACATTTGTCTCGATGGCTGCAACAAGGTAAATATCAAGTTTCTTTTTACATAACAGCCAACAATTAGATACGGAATCAAAGAGATGTTGTATAAATAGTATCAAAAGTATTAAACACGGAGGAATAAGCCTAATGAGGCGTGTGCTGACCTCCAAATGGAAAACATGACTAATGAGAGAGACTGGAGGTGGTGCAAAGAAACTGAGGGGCCTGCAGCTGCCATTCCGGGGGGAGGAGAGGTCGGGGGGCTGGAAGGGAGGGGGTGTCCCAGGGGCCCCGACTCCTGGGGCAATGAGAAAAGAGAGGGTCACTTGGCTGGTGTGGCTCAGTGGTTAGTGTCTGCCCACACACTGAAGGGTCTCGGGTTCGATTCCCGAGGCATGTACCTGGGTTGCGAGTTCGATCCCCAGCCCTTGTTGGGGCATGTGCAGGAGGCAACCAATCAACGTGTCTCTCTCGCATCCATGTTTCTCCCTCTCTTTCCCTCCCTCTTCCCTTACACTCTCTGTGAAACAACATCAGTGGGAAAAATATCCTCGGGTGGGGATTAACATCAACAACAAAAAAACCCCACACAAAGAAAGAGAGAAAAGAACAGAGGGAGTCTGAGCCAGGATGTCTGGACACGTCCAAGCTGCCTTCTAAGCTGGGTCCCTCCACCTCCCGCCGAGGAGAACACAGGCCCTCGGCTCCGAGTGGCTCCACGGCTGAGCTCAGACACCGTGGTCTGATGTCTTTGGTCCTGACCAGCCCTGGAAATAAACACAGTCATCGACAATCAGTTTGAGACTCTGCCGTCATGAACACGCCTGGTGGCCCCACATGCCTTGGCCTGACTCCAGGCTGGACATGGTGAGGATTGGGGGGGGGGGTACAGATGACCCACAAGTCCCTCCACATACAATGGGCCTCCCCAGAGGTGGAGAAGATGAGAAGAGGGTGTTTGAGGAGGAAAATGCCAAATTCAGTTTGTCCATGTTGCATTGGAGAGATCTCTGACATACTAAGTGGACATGACCAGATGCAAGAGTCAGGGGCTCCTTAAACCCACTGTGATGAGGCAGGGCATTGCTTTGAGGTCTATCATGGGAATGAAAAAGCTTTTCACCCATTTGCAAGGGGAGGACACTCTGGGGAGGAGCTTGATTTGGGGGGGAAGGCAGCCTCTCTGGGTTTCATAAGCCAAGTCCGTCACATGCCTGGAGCAGAGATGACTTGAGGACGGTTGGTCCTTGATCAGATATCGGTCTTAGCTTTGTGGTCTGAGCCTGCATTCTTATGCTCTGACAGTTCAGACATCCAACCCCACAGGCTGGTGTTGGAGGAAACTTAAGAAATGAGCATCACCTTCCTGTGAGACTTGTCCTGCTTTCCCACCACCTGACCCTCCATCTCCAGCCATGCTCCACTCTCTGGAGTCCCGAGCGCTCCTTTGGGGACTCATTCCCATCCAGCGTGGGGGCTTTGGTGGGGGACACAGGTCCACGAGGATCCTCTCTGCTCTCCTGGCTGGAGAGAATGACTCGTAAGCGGGTTGCTGTTACCCACACTCAATTATTTAGCAGACTGTTTAGCTGAATGTGTTGAAGGGATTTGCAATCTGTTATATTGCAAATGCCTGCTGTGAAATTCTCCAGGTCCCTTGAGTCCTTTTGGCAACGGACAAGATGAGGGTATGAAATAACTTTCTGTTCCTTGTTAATAATGTTGGGGGAATGCAGAATCAATGCTTTTAAATATTTCAGGGCCTTGCATCCCGAGACGAGTCAACAAAGGAGAAGCAATGGCAAGACGTACATGTTAGTGGTTAGGGGAGATGGGTGACCTGGTGCATTAGCTCATAAAACAAGCTGGGCTAATATTTCCCCACTGGGGTCCCATCCCCCCAGCTGGTGCAGACTGAATTCTCTGAAGTTGTGGCAGACAGGTGAGCTAACCACATGATCCGGGTTGTTCTCCAACCACACAGCCCAACTGCCTTGAATCTCCCCTGTAACTCAGGAAAACAAGGGGGGAGAGACACCTCTCTGCAGAAACCGGAGGTTGCCCTTATGGTGTTTAGTTAGCCATTGCATATACACTTTCACTTATTTCTTTTAGGAATGAACCCATTGCATATATGTTTTCACTTATTTCTTTTAAGAATGAGCCCATTGCATATACATTTTCAGTTATTTCTTTTCTGAGCAGAGTGAACCAACCCAACACTCTGCACTCTTCACCGATTAGACAAAAGTTATAGGTGGGGAATATTTCTCAAATAAAGTTTTTTTTTCTTGAAATTTTGTTTATATTAAATTACTCTTAAGCTCATCCAACTGGGCACCCAAGTCAGGGACTTCAAAGCTGTCTCTGTCCCTTCTCATCCAGGCATCTACTCCAACACCACCCACCTGTCTTGGAGTTTTCAGCAAACCTGCAGTGGTCAAATTAACTGCCTAGTTCTGTAGGTACACAATGGGCACAGTGAGTCCTTTTTATATCTTTATACTGCTGACTGCTCCCTGTGGCTTAACTCTCTTCTTCATTGATTCTGTGAGATCGTTCTTTGTTGGCTGTTCTTGAATCTCTCTGATCACCCATCTCGTTGTCTGGAGTGTTTATTTCACTTCTTTGACTTTGTCCGTCTCTGCACTGCCACTGCTCGTCAAGTGTCCATTCTGTTCTCATTTCTGTCTCAGCTCCGCAGCTCCCAATGAGCCCAGGTCTTGAGACACACTCCACCTGGCCACGTCTTCTCTGTGGATGTCACTGTGGCATCTGCTAAGTTGTTAGAGAGAGCCACAAGGTTATCCAGTACGACTACATGACAGATCAACAGCCATGGTCTCCCCTCCAGTGGGAGTCCCCCCAGGTGCCCCGTGGGCTTTCCCTTCACCTGCTGTCCTGGTGGGCACTTCTCATCCCTGGGGCTGCCCTCTCCCCCTCTCCCCATTCCAGACATCACCCCCTGGAGCCATCCTCTATGCCCCATCCCTGGGGGCCCGGTGAGCGCTCATTGACATGGAATCTGTGTGGAGCCGTGATTCCCATCCAAACACCCTTTGCATCTCCGCTGGCTCCTCGGTGACCTTCAGATTCTCCCGGGCCAGTGGAGCATGAAGGCGTGTGCTTAGAGGGCTCTGAGTGAGGAGAATTCTCCAGGAAATTAGTTCTCTCCTGAGTGTGATGAGAACCCACCACTGACCCGTGTGATTCCAGCCACAGGTGCGATGCAGACCTGGGGGCAGGTGCAAAAGAGCACTTGTGTGTAGACAACACCTGCGTTTCCTGAAACGACTGTACCAGTCAGCGTTGATCCCAGGGACCTCGTCAAATGCAAATAAATACGTAAATTAGAAAAAGGAGCAAGATGTCAAGAGCCCAGGCCTCGCCCGGGAGCAGGTGATCCCGCGCCAGAAATCAGAGGGGAAGGCTGGCTGCCCACTGCTCCTGAGACAATATGCTCCGAGACAAGGCATCTGCTCCGTCCCTGCTGTGGGAGGTTTGCATTATTAAACAACCTGCTTAATAATTTAGGCCGAAATCAACTCTCAACACAGAAGAAAGTGCTCCATCCACCAGCACAGAATGAAACACTGTTGAGCTTGGTTTTGGGCTGTGGACAGCCAGTTAACCTGAGTTACGATGCCGCACAGTCACCGAGGAGGATCTGGTGACTAACGCCAGAGGCAGGTGGCCTGGGCACCTCTCCTGGGCCGTGGAACAGAGACCGCACAAGCCCCGTCCCCGGGTCTCCTCCAGGCAGGCCACGGGGATTTCTCCCTTAGAGTGCACACCATGTGGCCCAGAGGAAGGGGCAGAACATCAGCTCAGCATTGGGCTGGGCGGGGTCTGCCTGGGACCTGTCTTCACCCCGTGCCAGCCAGTCTGAGGCCTGAGACATCCGTCATTCCTGCCTCCAGGCCCATTGGAGCCCAGAGCCAGTGAAGGCAGCCCTCCTGTCCCCCTGGGGCTCCTCCCTGGCCTTTCTGGGAGAGGAGCCACGCCTGCTGGGCAGCTGGCAGCCCAAATTGCCTCCACCCTCTCACCATCCCAGGCACCCAGTCCTTCCAAATGGCAACACCTCCCACCCTCCCTCCCACCCAGGTTCCCCTGAGCTGTCCTAGGCCCCCAGCCCTGGGCCCCTTCACCCCTCACCACCCTCCTGCCCATGGCTCTGCTCCACGCTCTCTCGGACACTCGCAGACCCCATGGCCAACCAGACCAGCGCTCTCTGAATGCGGCCTGAATGCAGACACAGCGCTCTCAGCCACCTGTTCCCCGCCACTGTCCCCGAGTCCGGCAGGGAAGCCAGGGGGCACTTCCCCTCAGGCTTGAGCCCTGGTGGCCCTGTCCTACTGACTCCCAGCTCCCAGCAGCTCCTTCCGGAGCTGACTCTGGGGTCCAGGATTTCCCCTCCGTGAAGTCTCCACCTGGGCTCCCTGTGGGGCCGGCTGGGCTCAGCCGCGTGGGTGTGGATGGAGTCGTGGGATCGAGGCTGGGACTCTGCCAACGGTCCTTCTTCTGCAGTGACAGCCTGGCCGTGGGGCTCTCAGCAGAGACCACAGGGGCCACCACGGACCAACTGAGGGCAGAGGTCACTTGTCACTTTGTCTCACATGGTCCTGGGGGCCCACACGCGGTGCTCTGGGAGTGGGTGTCGGGTCTCCCCGGCAGTGTGAACATCGATAGGACAGGCGATTTTGTACGCAGACCTGGGGGGTCCCTGGCATCTCCAGGTGACAGGGAGGTGGCTCCTTAAGCCAGGGCTGAGGCTTGGGGAATGCTCCTTGGAGAGAGGGAGCATGTGGCCCTTCCAGGGCGTCTCACGGCCAGAGTCACACAGGGTCGGTGGGGTGACCCTGCTTCCTGTGGAAGGTCATGTGATCAGAACAGAACCGGCAGCTGGTGTGACAGAGCAGTGGCCATGTCCCTGTGCTGACTCCAGTCCTCCTGCGGCTTCGTGGCTGCCCCAGGGGTTTCAGTCCGGGGTGTCGGAATGTCTCTGACCTGATGGTGGTGAGGGTTACACAGCATCGTGGATGTGCCTGCTGTCAGCGGCGGTGGTTTACACTGTGTGTTTTACCACAACAAGGCCCCAGATGCTGTAGAATCTGAGGCCCCGAGTGTGGGGTCAGCAGTGCTCAGGCTGCTCCTGCGGGCTCCTCTGAATTTGAGATTTTAGGAATTGCTTCTGGCTGGATCACTGATGACAGGAACACAGCCCCCACCTGGGCTCTGCAGACCTGTGTCTGCCCAGACCTATCACTTGTGATTATCCCCCAGTGCCAGGAAAGCCCACACTCTCCGCATGGATACGTGGGCCAGCTCTGGGCACAGCCACTCTCGGGCCCGCAGGCCGGTGTCCAGCCCCTTGCGTGGGAGACGAGATCCGGGTAC
Source organism: Miniopterus schreibersii (assembly GCF_964146895.1). Taxonomy (NCBI): domain Eukaryota; kingdom Metazoa; phylum Chordata; class Mammalia; order Chiroptera; family Miniopteridae; genus Miniopterus; species Miniopterus schreibersii. The sequence continues at coordinate 186,996,413 of NC_138102.1, read as the reverse complement.
AGACGGGCCCCCTCCCCCAGCACATGGAAGCTTGCCCGTGGCACAGGTGTGGTGCTCTGTTTAGATAAATCCACCTTAAATACCTTGTGTGCCGATTGCAAGCATGACATTCCAGGTCCAAGAATGTCAGCCACCACACAGCCCATGATTCACCCACGGAGGCGTTGGCCCCGCGGCCCCGTCTGCCTTGCTCAAGGAGCTCAGCGTCCAGGCCGTGAGGTCACCTTTGGTGGACAGCTCCCCCTTCCTGTGGTGGGACAGAGTGGGGACAGGACCCCGCAGGCTGTCTAGTGGGGAGAGGGACAGTTGACCAAGTGGCTGCATCAGAATTCAGGTGCCGGTGGCTGGAGAGGAGGGGCCAGGAGATGGCCATAGCCCTCTAGGCTTCCACACTTGGAGGCGTGTCCACAGTTTGTGAGTGGCCTGAGCCTGACCATCTGCCTTATCTGGGGAGGTGGTGCCCGCCCTGCCCAGGGGAGGGGGTTTAATTCAGGAACTTCCCACAGGCCCCCTGAGTGGCTGGCGCACACACCATTAAACCTGGTGACGATGTCGCTGCCTTTATGGACAGTTTAATTATTTGCTCCACGCATTGGAAGGCGCGAGGGTTTGATTTACTGTGAGGACGAGCACGTTGATAAATGCCACACGTGCCTTCCTGGTGGAAAGCACCTTTCATTTGCTCTGCGTGATAATTAAAGATAAATTAAATGAGACGGCTCCTAATGGGACCCTCTCAGCAGCACTTCTCCTCAACGAGCCAGAAAACAAAAAGCAGAGCAATGCAAGCTCTTTGCAGGATCCAGGCTGGGCCCGGTGGGTGTTTGTCTGCCCTGCGCACCTGAGCAGATGTGTCCTGTGTGCATGACCCAGCGAGTTAGGACAATGACCACTGGTCCCCACTGTGGCCAGCAAGTTCTGGGTTACACCTTTAATTAATACTTGCCTATAGCATGCCACTTTCTTGCAGTTTCATTTAAACCTGCAGTGGAAACTCATGTATGTACTTATGGTGAGTACTCCAGATGGTAGAGAAGGGCACTTGGAAAAATTTAAGACCACAGTCCTCCTGTCGGGAGAAACCACCAACACCACTTGGTATGTGCACTCTTCAATATATAATCCATCCATTCATCCATCACCCATCCATCCATCCATCCATCCATCTATCACCATTCATCCAACTATTCATCTCCATCCATCCATCCATCCATCCATCCATCCATCCATCCATCCATCACCATTCATCCAACTATCCATCTCCATCCATCCACCATCCATCCATCCATCCATCCATCCATCCATCCATCCATCCATCCCCATTCATCCAACTATCCATCTCCATCCATCCATCCATCCATCCATCCATCCATCCATCCATCCATCCATCACCATTCATCCAACTATCCATCACCATCCATCCACCATCCATCCATCCATCCATCCATCCATCCATCCATCACCATTCATCCAACTATCCATCTCCATCCATCCATCCATCCACCATCCATCCATCCATCCATCCATCCATCCATCCATCCATCCATCCATCCCCATTCATCCAACTATCCATCACCATCCATCCATCCATCCATCCATCCATCCATCCATCCATCACCATTCATCCAACTATCCATCACCATCCATCCACCATCCATCCATCCATCCATCCATCCATCACCATTCATCCAACTATCCATCTCCATCCATCCATCCATCCATCCACCATTCATCCATCCATCCATCCATCCATCCATCCATCCATCCATCCATCCATCCCCATTCATCCAACTATCCATCTCCATCCATCCATCCATCCATCCATCCATCCATCCATCCATCACCATTCATCCAACTATCCATCTCCATCCATCCATCCATCCATCCATCCATCCATCCATCCATCCATCACCATTCATCCAACTATCCATCTCCATCCATCCATCCACCATCCATCCATCCATCCATCCATCCATCCATCCATCCATCCATCCCCATTCATCCAACTATCCATCACCATCCATCCATCCATCCATCCATCCATCCATCCATCCATCACCATTCATCCAACTATCCATCACCATCCATCCTCCATCCATCCATCCATCCATCCATCCATCCATCCATCCATCCATCCATCCATCACCATTCATCCATCCATCCATCTATCCATCACCATTCATCCAACTATCCATCACCATCCATCCATCCATCCATCCATCCACCCATCTACCCATCCATCACCATTCATCCAACTATCCATCACCATCCATCCACCATCCACCCATCCATCCATCCATCCATCCATCCATCCATCCATCCATCCATCCATCACCATTCATCCAACTATCCATCACCATTCATCCAACTATCCATCACCATTCATCCATCCATCCATCCATCCATCCATCCATCCATCCATCACCATTCATCCAACTATCCATCACCATCCATCCATCCATCCATCCATCCATCCATCCATCCATCACCATTCATCCAACTATCCATCACCATCCATCCATCCATCCATCCATCCATCCATCCATCCATCCATCTATCCATCCATCCATCCCCATTCATCCAACTATCCATCACCATCCATCCATCCATCCATCCATCCATCCATCCATCCATCCATCCATCCATCACCATCCACCCATGAATCAATTCACCCATCCATCCTTCATATCTATCTTCTATCTCTATCTATCTATCTATCTATCTATCTATCTATCTATCTATCATCTATCTATCTATCATCTATCTATCTATCTATCTATCTATCTATCTATCTATCTATCTATCTATCTATCATCTATCTATCTATCATCTATCTATCTATCTATCTAATCTATCTATCTATATCTATCTATCATCTATCTATCTTATCTATCATCTATCATCTATCATCATCTATCAATAATCTATTATCTATGTGTTTATCATCTACTAATTGTCTATTTTCTATTATCTATCACCTGTTTATCAATAATCTGTATCTTTCTCAATTATATGCATTTAAATACAACACCACACAACACCACACAACATAGCATAACTTGCCGTGTAGGCATAATACGGCCTCCGCAGAGACGTCTGCACCATAATCCCCCAAACCTGTGCCTGTGTTACCTTGTCTGGCGAGGGGATTGAAGGCTGCAGATAGAATTAGTTTGCTCCTCAGCTGACCTTAATGCAGGGCTGTAATCCTGGGTTATCTGGAGCGTCCCCTGCCCTCACCTTTGCAGGAACTGCTCCTCGTCACGTTACCCTGGGCACAGCTCATTAAGAACAGCCCCTTGGGCTTCGCCCAACTGCAGGTTTCTGTTAATTTCTTTGATCATTTTTGGCACTTGGCACCCCTCCCCCCCATAACGGCCCGTTTTGATGAGGCGGCCTAGACTGTGGGTGTGAATACGGCAGCCTCCCTTCGGGCCTGCGGGCTCATCCTATTGTCCATCTCCTCGTGACACCTGGTCTGCACTAGAAGTGACAGGGTCTCGGGTTCGATTTCCAGCAGAAAACGTTCCTGGACTTCATTCTTCTGTCGCTTCACTGTCCCCAAATCATGACTTTCTGCTTTTGAGTTAATTAAGTCTTCCTGTTTCCCTTTGGGCTTTCTCTGGTCTCATTCTAATTTCTTAGATTTCATGCTCATTTGATTTACTTTGTTTATTTTTAAACGAATAATTATAAAAGCAACAAAATTTGATCTGAGTGAGGTTTTTGCCCCTTAAAGTTCTCAAGTGAATTATTTTCTTAGTGCAGATGCCGCTGGGCATCCACATCTGGCCCAGGATCCACAAGAAGAACCGCATTTTCTCTCCCCACACCCAGGTTTTATGTTGTTTTCAGTTAAACTTTTGCCCATAATGTCCGCTATTATTATTTTGACATCGTTGGGGAACAATCTCCATATAATTTCTGATTTTGCAAGTTATTGAACTGTTTAATTTGCATATGTGGCCTAGTATGTTACTTATTTCTCAAAATCATTCCAGTGAAATGAAAATAAATTAATTGCTTCTTCGTCATATTGTTCAGAACATTTACAATCTCATTTCTATTTGTGGACTCTTCTGTTTTTCCAAGTTCTTGTTGTAATCGGGAGAAATATAAAAATAAAATAAAATAAATCCATACAATTTCTACAGTTTTTCAAACTGCCGTTATACAAACCAATTTTTAAAATAACGTATTTATATGTTACATTTTGTAAAGCAGGGATATTTGGTGACATGGCATATACATGGATCTGTGTGCATGTGTGCACACGTGCATGTGTATGTATGTGTGTGTATGTGTGCATGAGCATGTGTGAGTGTGCATGTGTGTCTGCATATGCATGTATGCATGTGTCTCTGTGTACGTGTGTGTTCACATGTGAGTGTGTGTGTGAGGCTGTGCTGAGACCATTGCCACATACATGTAGCAAAGGCCTTCAGATTAATTATTTTCCCAAGGAGTTAATGACCAACATAATAAAAATATATTTCCCCTCAGGTCAAAATAAAAATGACAGTAACTTAAGGGACTAAACAGTGGAAACTATTCGTTAGCAGTGGGAGGGGGTTTCTGAAAGTACAAGAGGGATATGTCAGAGTCACTGTGCAGGACCTGGGGCAGAGCTAGTTGGTTTATAGGAATAAGACGGTTTTTCAGTTTCCTGTGTGTTTTCCTTTCCCAGGAGCAGCCCGTCAGCCCTGGACAGAGGCCCAGTGCCGGGTCTCTAAGCCGCCCGTCTCCGGCGTCTGCTGCAGCTGCCCAAACGGACCGAGACAGCAGCTTTCCTGACCCTCCACCCGCCTTGTCCAGCCAGGGCCCTGGGCACCCGGGCGTTGACCCCGTGGCGCGGGACCAGCGCCGTCAGGACCTAGCGGTGGGCCTGTCTGCCTCCCGCCTCTTCCTCTGTGACCCTGGGCGTCCGTCTGCAGGCCCAGTGTGGTCAGTGTGCAGCATCAGCTGGCGGCCACTGTGGTGACGGACCGAAGCCGGACTGAATGTCATTCCCACGACTCACATTCTCAGCACTAATTACCGACTGCTGAATAATGTCACATAAGAAGACTGCGGTCATTATAAATAACAACTTAAAAGCCAGGCGTGCCTTTGACAATGGCCGTGGCCGTGGCCGTGGCCGTGAGCTCCAAGCCCCTCGGGGGTGACGAGGCTGCCAGGGGAAAGCGGCCGCTTTATTTCTTGCCGTGTGGGTCCCTCAGTTACAGATTCTAATGCAAAGTGTCAAATGCCACCTTGAGATAAACCTGCCGCTGAGCCCAGGGTACTCAGCAGCCAGAAACGCCTGGGTCAGGGGACTTCCTGGGCCGACGCTAATCCGTAAGGGCTGGGAGGACCTGGAGGCACTGTTTAATTCCCCCGTCAGCTGGGAGTCCCCGGTGATCATAAATAACCGGGTGCAATTTCTGAGGTGACACCTCATTTCCCCAACAAAAGCAGAAAGGCGCCTCCCGGTCCCGCCCGGCTGTGCGAGGGGGGAGCTGGGCACAGACAGCTGGGCGCGCGTGCCAAGGCCCCGGCGGCCTCCAGGGGCGCCAGGACCGGGACCCCGAGCGCCGGGGGTGGGGGTGCTGCCCCCCCCCCCCCCCCCCCCCGCTTCTGCTCACCAGGCCTGACACGTCCGGCTCCCGGGTCAAAGTTCTTAATAACATTTCCCAGGAACTGAGCGCGTTTCCGGAAGGTGGACGGGGGGCGCTTAACGTCTGACTGAGGGTTTCATGGGCCTTGCGCCTGAATGTACCGCACGGCTCGGGCTGCAGGGAAGCTTCGCGGCCGGACACCAAGTGTCAGCACCGGGGGGCGCTGGCCCCGAGGGGAGGCCTGCGAACGGGAAGGAAGCTTCCCGCGGGGCGGGGGCGGGGTGCGGGGTGCTGGGTGCCGGCCCCCCGCCCCCCCCCCGGCCTTCCCGCCGCCTGTCCCGCACCTGCTCAGCCGCGGTCCTGCCCCACGAGCCCCGGGTGACGGGGCCAGGCGCCCGCACCCGAGTCCCCGGCGGCCACAGCTGCGCGCCCGGCGCCGAGACGCCTTTGGATCAACGTCGCGGAGCAGGACCCGCGAAGCTCCAGGGACCGTCCGCGGGCAGCGCGAGGCTTTCGGAGCAGGAGCCGAGGCGCGCGGGGCGATGCCTCGGGAATTCACGTCGCGGTCGCGGGGTCGCTCTCAACGCCCACGGGGAGTGGGGATGTAGGTCCCGGGACCCCTATGAGGAGTCCCTGCCCCCGCCCCTCCTGGCCACCCCCTCTCCTGGCCCCGCCCCTCCTGGTCCCACCCCTCCTCTTGGTCCCACCCCTCCTCCTGGCCCCGCCCTCCTCCTGGCCCCGCCCCTCCCCTAGCCCCGCCACGCCCCCTTCTCCTGGCCCCGCCCCTCTCCTAGCCCCTCCCCTGCCCCCTCCTCCTGGGCCCGCCCCTCTCCTGGCCCCTCCCCTGCCCCTTCTCCTGGCCCCGCCCTCCTCCTGGCCACGCCCCTCTCCTGGCCCTGCCCCATCCCAACCGCAGGTTGTCCCTCCACCTACTCTTCTCAGGTTCAGCGCAGCAGCGGGCAATGGGTAATTAAGGGAATAAACTACTGAGTGTATTTTTCAGAAGCTCAGTGGACTGAAGGGAAGATCTTCTGTGTCCCATGGACCTCAGGCTGCGGTCAGAGAGGGTCGTCCACCCTGGAGAAATGTCACAGCAGAGGCAGGAGTGGACCCTGCTGGTGGGTCAGCGAGAAGCAGAGGGAGAGTCTAGTGGAGCCACAGGACAGAGGGGGGAGCTGGGGGTGGGGGGAGAATAACAGGGCGATGCAGGGTCAGGGGAGGTCCGGGGAATGGTCATCGGATAGTAAGCGACATACTCAAAGTTAAGGACAGATTGGGACGTTCTCTCCCTTAATGCCGAAGGAAGAAGAAAAATATGATGAAAAGAAGGGAGAGGAGGAGGCGCTACCTTCATGCCTAAGGGCGAAAGAGCAGTGCTCCCAGCCCCCCCAATTCGGAGCAGCAGAGGAGGTGTGTCCTCACCACTCGGCTCAGCTTTGCACTGGAGACTTTAGACAATGCAATAAGGCAAGAAAAGAAGTTCAAGGCCTCCTCTGTAAAGAAAGAAGCAAACTGCCCTCATTCACAGACAACAGGGTCGTAATCTATGTGGAAAGTCACCCGACAGAGTCCTCAAAAAGCTACTTGAAGTCATGAGTGAGCTACTAAGTGAACTTTAAAAGTTGCAGGATGTAAGATTAAAATAGGTGCACCCACAGTGAGGACTCGGAGGTGCTTCTGGGGAGAATGTAAAATGGCACAGACCACTTGGAAAATGGCTCTCCGTCACCTGGAACTGAGTTGCACACCTGGGCAATCCACCCCTAGGGGTTTACCTGGAATAATGCCATCCCATGTCCCCGAGAGGACTCAACTAGGAACATTCATAGCAGCTTCATCTGTACTGGACACAACTGTAAACGGCCCAGATGCCCATCTCTAAGTGGACAGATAAACAACTTCAGTGTGTCCATACAATAGAACAATTTTCAGGAGAAACTTGAACCCACAACCACACAGGTGACTCTCAAGACGATGCAGAGTGAAAGCACCCAGACTGGAGAGCGTCTGCAGTACGATTCCACTTACAGAAAGTTCCAGCAAATGCAAGTGATGTTAGGGACAGAAAACACCTGGAGGAATCGATGGAACCTGGGTGAGGAGGGAGGGGGCAGGGCCGGGAGGCGAGGAGCACAGGGGTGCATGGAAGACCTCCGGCGTGAGTCACGTGCTGGATTCACACATGAACACTTAGGTCAGAACTCGGCAAAAGGCACACTTTAAACAGGTGCAGGTGAGCTCAACAAAGCTGGTGTAAAAATGTAACAAAAACGCAGCTACTGTGTTTCATTTTAGGATCTCCCTTTGCAGCCTGGCTCTGGCCACAATTAAGGTTAAAATCATCAAGCTTTAAATTGCTAAATTATGTTATTACCTGCAGATTTTTAGTGTTGGGAGAACAAACTGTGTGGATGGCGAATGAAAAGGGGCCACGTCCTAAACCTGACAAGCTCAGGGGAGGCCTGTGGGGCAGCCTTGCAAACTCAGAGACCTGAAAGTAACCACATAGGATGGTCTGAAATGAAAACTTTCTAACTAAAAGCAGTTTATGGTGGGTAGTCATGTCTTAGGCTCGTATTTTTCCCTAACGAAAGTTAATCTTCACCTTTACTAAGCCTGTCCATTGTCTTTTGCATCTGCGATAACATATCTGATTAATAGGCCTTTGCAAACAAAGTAATTTCCGCCTTTTCTGGGACCTCAATGCACCGGGACACAGACCAGAATCCTCTCATTGTTAGCTTGTTAATTGTTGACTGTTAACCATCTGGCACCCCCCTAAGTAAAGAAGTGTGTCCATCATTTTACTTTCTATCCAATCCCAGAGGTTTCCCTGCTTTGCTTTCTCCCGCCTCCCTAATCTATCGCCAGTGGATTTCAGGTAACCCCCTAATGCCTCCTCTTTTGGTTGTAATGCATAAAACAAAGTGAAAAACTGCTCTTCTCTGGAGCATTCTCTCAATCCATTGAGATTCTGCTTCCTGGGATGTCGACAGTTTGGCTCAAATAAACTCACAAAAAATTCATCACAGGTTTGAATGTTTCTTATGTTAACAAGATAACTTGGCCCCGGGGACTGGCTACATCCCGACTAAGGCAACCACAGGCCCCCTTGTCCAAACCGATCTGGGTGGGAGACTGCAGGTGTCACCCGGGAGGGTCTGGGCTGCACACACAGTCTCCTCATCCGACCTAAATCCCTGCTCCCATCAGGGCCCACAGGACGTCACAGGTTCCCTCATGCTTGAGTCCCGACCCCCATATCCCTTATCAGCCCGGCCCTCCCCACCTCCTGGCCTCTTGGGCTCAGGGTCAGCTCAGGCACCTTGCCTCCTGTCCACCACGATCCACAGGCCCCTGCGCCCCAGCCCATGGGGTTCCTGGCGCCTTATGGGTCTTCAGCAAATATTTGGTGAATCAACGTGTGACTAAATCACTGAATACAAAGTCGACTGTCCCCGAGCGTCGTCTTACTGCTGGGCTGATTTCCGTAGGGTGGGCATCCATGACACACAAGCCCTGTCCCCACCTTCACGCCCCCGTGTCTGCACCCACGTCCATGTGGAGGGGACGTGGCTGGATTCCTGAGAAAGTGCTGGGTGGTCTGCTCGGCCTGAGGGCGGACACAGCGGCATCTCCGGGGGACCATGGCCCAGCCTGAGTTCACACATCCCTGGGGTCTTCCTGCGGCCCCTCCTGCGCTGTGTGTGTCTTTCAAAGACTTTCTCCGAGTGGCACATGGAGCATAGCTCTTTTTTTAAAATTTAATTTATCTTTATTGTTGAAAGTATTACAGATGTCCCCATTGTCCCCCCATGGCCCCCCTCCACCCCGCACTTGCCTTCCCTCCCCAGGCCTTCCCCACACTGTGTCCGTGGGTTATGCACATGTGCACATAAGTTCTTTGGTTAATCTCTCCCCACCCACCCACTCACCCCACCTTCCCTCTGGGATCCCTCAGTCAGTTGCATGCTTCTGTGTCTCTGTATCTATTTTGTTTTTCAGTTTATTTTGTTCATTAGATTCCACATAAGAGTGCAATCACATGACACTTGTCTTCTCTGACTGGCTCATTTCTCTTAGACAGAAGTTTATTTCACTCGGGTGTTTATTGGTCCTGTGCAGAAGGCCTCGTTCAGGCCCATTTCTCTAAAACCTATTTACTAAGCAACAGGGCTCTGAGGACCGCGTCCTGAGGGCTGAGCGGGTGGTATTCCGGGGGGCAGCGAGGCTCCCCCTCCCGCAGGCTGTGATGAGCATCTGCGTCGCACCCCGAGTGGCAGCCGCGGCCGCTCTGGGGCGCATCGCCAGTAAATCAGGGCGAGCTGCTTCTCCCAGCGGCCGCACTTCCCCGGGCTGACTAATTTGCTCGCTGATTAGATTGGTGTTTCGATATATCGCTGGTCGAATCTGCAGGCTCCCCGGCGAGAGCCCAGCGCCCCCCTTCGCACCCCTCCCGCACCGGGGCAGTTTGTCCTGGAAGCGAGAGGAGTAATCAGGCCGGAGCCCGACGGGACCGAGCCGCGGTGCCCAGCGAGACGTGAAGGGCGCCTTCAAAGCTGGGCACTCTGATTGGAACTGATAACTTCCATCCCCGCTGCAGTGGAAACGGCTTTGTTTCACGCCTCTGGCTGCTGAGCGTCTCGGGATGCGTGTATCTTTCTGTGGAGCCCCCCGAGGGGGACCCTGGAGATTTCACATCTGCAAGGCCAAGCTGAGTTTGCTGCCCCCGCCCCCCACCCGGGCTCGGTCACCGCAGATCCCTCCTAGGGCTGTTCAATGGCGACACGTCCACACCGGACTTTACGAAGGACGCCGTGTCGCCCAGTTCTCGATACTTTGACGCAGCTCATTTTCTCCCCAAATGTTCTTCCGTCAAACCTGTCCAGTGCTCAGGGCCGGGGCTGGCTGCACGTGGCCCTGTGCCCCTGTCCCCAGGAGTCCCAACCCTTGGTGAGGCCCTGACCTCCCTGCAGCTCCCTGCCCAACACTCCTCAGCCAGGGACACAGGTGCACACGACAGGGGTGTCACCTCCCTGGGATGTGTGGGATGGGGCTTCACCCCTGCAGCCCTCCTCCAAAAACCAGAAACCTCGGTCTCATCCTGGGAAAAACATGAGGCAAATCCCAGGAGAGGATGCCCTACGTGACCCCTGCCCAGCACCCTTTGAACCTGAGAAACGCAGCTTAGAGGAGCCCGAGGAGACATGACCGCTAATGTCCTGTGTCCTTGCTGGGTCCTGGACAGAAAGGGGATATCAGGTAGCACCAGGGAAATCCAAGCAGAGTGGGCTTTCGTTGGTGACAATGTATCACGGTCGGCCCATGAGCTGTAACAATGTATCTTAGTAACAGGAGGCACTGACTGCGGGGGGGGGGGGGGGGGGAGAGGGGGGATGGGGACGGGCGGAGGACGTTCTGTCTGTCTTGGTAAACTTTCTGCAAATCCAAAACTCTTCTAAAAATATTTAAAAACTTTAGGAAGATAAAATACATAAACAAATGATGAACAAGCACTGTTTGAGGGGTGTCAGTCAGCAGAGGTCCTGCACCGAGCAGCTGAGGGGCCACAGGGACGGCGCAGGTCCCGGGTCCTGAGAGGTGATCGGAGAAGGGGTCCCACTCGATGCTCATGATCCAGGAAACTGCCAGAAGTCAGTGCGCCCACCGGCCCCCAGGGCACAGGGTGCCTGGGTGCAGGGACATGGGGGTCTGCCGGGCAGGGCAGGCACCAGGGCTGGTCCTGTGAGACATTCTCTTCTCATGCTATGCTCGGGGGACCTATCAGCGCGCAGGCAGCCATGGGGGTGGGGGTGGGGGACACATGGCCAGGGCCCTGCCCCTGGTGTGCTCTGCAGGTGAGGCCCCCAATCTCAGCTGCCCGTGTGGCGGTCTGAGGGCACAGCTGGAGGCTCTCATGGCGGCTTCTCCACGGGGGTGCCCTCCTCACTCAGCACCGTCCAAACGGGGCCAGTCCCACGGGCAGCTCGTCTCCACCAGCCATTTGGGGGACCTGGATCCTCTCGTCTCCACCACCGGCCAGGATGTTCCAGACGACCGGACAGGGAAGGGGCATGGAGGTTTCTCCCGGAGATCTGGGCCCGTCCCTAAAGGGGTGCCTGGGGTCTCTGCCCACTGTCCACTGCCCGGCGTCAATCACACGGCCACAGATCCCCGCAGGGAAGGCTTGGGAAAGGAGCCCTCGGGGCCTGCGCAGAAAAGGAGCCATTTGTGGGCACTGCGCCCTCTCAGGCTCCTTCTCCTGGGTTCCCCCCACGCAGAAGTGAGGCTGGTCCTCATAAGGGGGGGCATCTAGTGACACCTTCCCCTCTGACTCCACCACCTCTCCTCCCGAGCTCCTGAGTTAAGTCTTATCTAAGAGCTGTGGAAAAAATTGTCCTGAGTCTTTCTTGTGTTGGGTGACTACGAGCATTCAAATATTATAGCCAATTTATCTAAAGTGGCGTTTCCAACCTGCTGCGTGGAGGAGGGATGACTCCCTTTTGGGGGCCTGGGGGGCCGCCCTACATTTGGGGCCATTAGCAGCAGCCCTGGCTTCTCCCCGCTGGGTGCCAGCAGCGCTCCCTCCCCAATCTGTGATGTGGGAAATGTGTGTGGCCGTCGCCAAATGTCCCCTAAAGGGCAAAATAGCCCCATTTGAGAGCCACTCATCTGAAGTGCACTTCTGGGTAAATTTCAGGTAAGAAACAATTTTGAAGCCACTAACCAGAAAGTGAGGACAGACAGAAAACGGGACGCACAGAAAAAAGTCGGCCTGGACTTTCTGCTGAGGATGGATCGGCTGCCACGTTTAGGGCCATTGTCAGGGGCCTGTTCCCCACGGGGGCCTCCGTGGGGCTGGACTGGGTGAGAGTCAGAAACGGGAAATGGGCCTGAGCACCCTGACGCCGGGCAGGCTCCAGCGACTCTGCAGGAGATGAGGGTGCCTCTGGAGTGCGGGTCCCCAGACCTGGCCCGACGCCTGGGCAGTGTATGTAGCCCCTCGCATCTGCCTCCAGCCTCCGGGAGTTGGGCTTCCACCTCTCCTACTCTGGGCACCTTTCTCTCTGCACCAGGGACGCCCCCAAACACCCCGCAGAGCAGCCACCGACGCCACAAACCCCTGGACATTAATTTTCAAATTAAAAATGAAATAAAACTTATTCATTTTCACTATTGTATTCCAACATGACAGGACACTGCAAAGAAGGATTTTAATATTCACTTAATTTTAGAGCCCGGGAAACTGAAGAGCAAAGGATCCCGGACTTCCTCTGGGTCACACAATGATGACCGGTCCTCACTCCGGGTGACTCTCTGTGTCTGCGTGGACGTGTGCTCGGTCTCCTGGTGCACGTGGGGGGCACATGGGGATCACGGGAGGTCGTGTGGGGAGCTCATGGGGAGCTCATGGGGAGCACGTGGGGTCTCTTGCTTTCACTGGCAAGTTTCCCACAGAGCGAGAGCTCTGGTGTCTCTGCAAGGACACCAGTCCCGCAGGATCACGGCCCCACCCCGCGGCCTCATTTAACCCAACTTACCTCGTAAGAGGCCTGGTCTGCACAGACGGTCACACTGGGGGTCAGGGCTTCAACATGCGTTTTTTGGGGTGGGGACACAATTCAGTCCGTGTAAATGACTTTGCTGTGTCACATCTCGGTTCCTGCAGAAAGTGTCCCCATCCTCCCCATCTCCCTAACAGAGCCCAGGCCTATCACCGGGTGGAACACGCCGGCCAGCCGCTCGGCCGGAGGTCTGAGCGCCGAGCCCTAAGGCCGAGAGCAAGGCCGTCTCACTCAGGGACGCTGCTAACCACCCGGCGATTAATTTTCTCTCTGCACTAAATTCTTGTCCCATCGCCTTAATAGGAGTGATTATCCATCAGTATTAAAGCGGCAAATTCATTATATTCTAATAATCGGACATCAAATATTAAATCTCATTACACGATTGGCTGGGGATTTGTGGCTGCCATCTGTGGACCCGGGCCGGCGGCTTGTCTCCCACACGGGCCGCGCGGGCCCAGGGACGGGGACACTGTCCCCCAGTGAACCGGCCGCAGCACCCAGAGGGGCCTGCGTGGTCTCAGGAGCAGAGGGAGGGAGGCTGGGGACAGCCAGGCTCTCCTTTGCCACTTTGCCCGGGAAAGGAGGTGTCCTGCTCTCCTGGGAGCTGACCAGGCAGCCACCTGCGCTGGTGGCGGCAGCCGACTTGCAGTGGCCACTCACTCGCTCGGTCCCTCACCCGTTTAGATTTAGAGGGCGGCCCCGAAGTGCCCACTTACCACCTGCCGTCTGTCCTGTGTCACCCGCCAGGTTTGCAGATGCTAGAGTGTCATCTAAAGACACGATTGTTATCAACACTATCGTATTTCTGGAAAGAAAACTGCTAACACGGGGTCGCATCTCTCCCAGGCGGCGAGGAAACGCGGGGCGCTCTGAGGCACGCGGGGAACAGCTGTGTTTGGGAGGAGAGGCCCCGGCAGCAGGCGGGCAGCTCCGTCGCTGTCGCTGGGGCCCAGGCGCGTACACAGGTGCCGATCCACCCGCTCCCGGCTCCCGAGGACTTTCCTCATCTCCCTGGTGCTCTGATGACAGCGGGTGGCAGACGCACAGCCCACGGGGCCCCCCTGAGTAAACCTCCCCCCAGCCCAGAGCAGGGACCAGCCTCCGGGGCGGGGGGCTGGGCCTTAGACCAGATGCAAATCCAGGAGCGGGGTGGGGAGGAGGGGGAGGCCGCAGTTTCCTGGAGCAGATGAAAGCTGGTAATTACTCAGGTGCGGCCCTGGGGAGGGCCGGGAGCACATGGTGCGAGGAAAATGGGCTTGTCACGGAACCGTCAGCGTCAGGCAGCGAGAAGGCTGGGCCTGCCCCGCTCCCGGCGGCCTGGAGGGGTGGGGGCTGCGAAGGCAGGGAGGGCTCTGGCTCCCAGCCGCTGGGATGACCGCGCCCCACAACCCTCCTCGGAACACGGGGGGCGGGAGGGGGAGACACAGAAGGAGAGGACATGCAGAGTCCCCATCGGAAATCCAGCCGCCTCCAGGTCTTCACGGGCAGTTCGGAGCCACTGATGTTATGCCCTGGGGGACCCCGGGGAGGCGAGTGTGGGTGAGGAACTCGTCACTGAGCCCACGGGCCGCAGGCGGCCGGAGAGGGTGCGGCGGGAAGAGGCAGAGGGGAGCTTGCCCATGGTGGCAGCTCTGTACGTGTGACGTTCCCCAGGACCCCACAGCCACTCGCGGTTCACGGGGCGAGCTTCGGGGGGGAGCTTTACCCAAGAAGAACTCCTCCCGGTCGGGCACCTCCAGGCCTGCGGGACTGAGGGTCAGAGCAGGGCAAGGACATCTCGGGGGCGGAGTTCAGGGACTCTGAGCGAGGGGCGACGTGGCTGCCCCTCTGCACACAGGGCCTGTGTGTCACCCCCACCCATCCCCTCTGCATCCGGGGGGGTGGACCTTCCCCAAACCTGACTTGCAGCTGCTTCCTGGGTCCCCTGGGTGCCCTCCCAGGACTCTCACAGCCTGGAAATCTGACTTCCCTGGAGGCTCTTGCTGGGACGGACCCTCCACTGTCCCTCCACGGACCCTCCAGCCTCCGGAGATGTCACCTCCCCCCTCCCAGCTCCACTGTCTGACCCAAGGCCTTGGCTCAGTGTGAACATGGAAGGAACTCCCGCGAGTTTGTGTTGCTACAGTGGGTTATGGTGGGACCCGTGCTTCCACCTCGAACAGCACCCAGCAGGTGCAGCACAGTCCAGGTGTGCGAGCCTGCTCTCCTCCCCAGGTCACCAGGCAGGGGCTTCCCTGACCCGGGAACCACACCTGCCTGTGTGTTGCCAGAGCTCCAGTCGCCAACACCCCAAGGTTCTCCCCAGACTGGTGAAGGCCCAGCGGCTCCATCTGCCCCTCAGATCCACGAGGAAGCACCGCCCCCCCCCCCCGGGTCAGGCTCCAGGGGGCAGCTGCAGGTGCCAAGAGAGCAGCGGCTGTGTGGCTGGTCCCTGGTGCGTGTCACAGCGTCATTACGAAGAACCGGGTCCCTCCCCTGTAGGGAAGCTCGGGTGTCGCCCAGTGGAGAGTGGGTGCAGGAAAGGTCACGGGCTCTCGTAGGCAGAGAAAATCCCTGAGTGTTTGCAGTAAAGCTTAGCTAATTGTGCAGGGAGATGTCAGGCCGTGCGAGGAATGAACAGATTGCCGTCCGCCCGGGTGTGTGTGTGTGTGTGTCCGTGTCTGTGCTGGGCAACCATGTTTACTGTCAGAAGATCACAGTTTCTGCAATGGTTATGTGACTCTTAAATATCAGGTTCCTCAAAATAGCGGATGACAAACCACGTTAAGCATCCTATGTTATCAAAATATTGCTTTAAAAAACCTGTGTGTTTACAGTTTTTGGCAATCATTTTCTACTTTTAAATCTCCCAATACCGTGAAGTATTAAGTAGGACATTTTAGTCACGTAACTAAGAGAGTAGTTTATGATCATCCTCGTGTAGAATCAGTCACTAAAGCAGACACGATCTCTTTGGAGAACTACTGAATAACATAACATATTATGTTTTTTATGCTGGAGTCAGAGAGAGTTTTAAAAATTTTCAGTTATTATATTTCTACTCCAGAGTTTTTATTTGATGATGATTATTTTTAAATGTTTTTAAATGTTTTTATTGATTTCAGAGAGAGGAAGGGAGAGGGAGAGAGAGAGAAACATCAGTGATGAGAGTCACTGATCGGCTGCCTCCCGCATGCCCCCGACTGGGGATGAGCCCACAACCAGGGGCCTGTGCCCTGATCAGGAATCGAACTGTGACCTCCTGGATCCTAAGTCGACGCTCAACCACTGAGCCACGAGTGCCAGGCTTGATTACTTTTACAGTTTATTTATCCTTATTAATACAGTCAAACCTCGATTCTCAAATGTGTCCCATCTCGAACAATTTGCTTCTCAGCCCAACAACGCTTTCGTGATAACACCTGTATGACCACTCTTGCATCCATCAGGGGATCAAGCAGGAGAGAATGCAAGAGTAGGTGTCAGTTTACCGCTAAACCTCATGCTGTTAACACTTCAGGAAGTTGTGCTGTGAATATTTTCGTGTTTTTTTGCTTTTGTTGTTGCTTATTATTGTTAAATTTTTATTTTTTACTGTCCTTTTCATTTCCTTTTTGTTAAGTTTTCACTTACCTTTCATGTCCTTTCTGCTTTTAAAGTGTTTATTTATAGAGTAAACAGCACATTAGACATGCACTATATATAAGGAAGGTTAAAACAGGGAATCACTTGGGGTCTGGAATGGATTCATTCAGTTTACATTATTTCTAATGGGAAAAAATTATTGTTTTTGAATAGCCTTCTGGAAAGAATGAAGTTTGAGAACCGAGGTTCCACTGTATTCTGTATTTGGTGACATGTAATTCTCATGCTTTTATTTATTTTTTTAGAAAGGTTTCCATGAGTGCTTCAAACATATTCATAATAGCTGGTTTAAAGTCTTTGTCCAGTAAGTCCAATGTCTAAGCTTCTTCAGGCGCAGTTTCTATTAACTGCTTCTCCCACCCAATGTATGGACCATAATTTCCTGTTTCTTTGCATGTCTCATATTTTTGTTGTTGTTGAAAACTGGAAATTTTAAATAATGCCAAGTGGCAAGTCTGGAAATCAGATTCCTCCCTCCTCCCCCCCTCCACCCAGAGTTTGCTACGGTTGCTGTGTGTTTGTTTAGTGATTTCCTGGGCTAACACTATAGCATCTGTGTGTGGCTACTGAAGTCTTTGCTTGGTCAGCTTAGAGATCGGCTAATAATCAGACAGAGATTTCCTAATGTCCTTGAGCCAATGTCTCCCAGGTTTTCGGAGGGGCCAGCCTGGCAGTTGGGCACCCCTGCAATGGTTAGGCAGGTGGTTGACCACTCTGCCTTCACCTTCTCTTCTTACCTCAAGGTCAGCCAGAGGTGAGAGATTAGGGCTTTCCCAGTTCGTCCTGGGCATCTGCACAGCCCGGCATGTGCATCGAGTCTTCTATATTCCCAGGAATATGTTGGAGCTTTTCAAATCCCCCTACAGGGATCTCATCACAGCTTTCCATTTTTAGTTTTTTTTCCAGACTCCTTAGCCCCAACTCGTGTCCCTGCCTCAGGCAGCTGCCCTGTTAAGACAATTGTTGATGATTGTTTTCAATAAATGTTCCCGTCATGGGCTTGTTTGCACAGAGGGAGCTCTGAGTCAGGGCGAGTATAGACCAGCCTCCACTCAGAATGCAGCTTTTCAAGGAATTAGCAGACAGATCAAATGGTGACAGTTCTCTGGGGAGGGGGACTTTGAAGCTTCAAGCCCATGTTGTCCTTGGCGGCCACGGGTTGTTGGTTTTCCTAGTGACCATAGTTGTGGGGCTGTTGGTTTTCCATACTACCAAGGAGAGGAGAATGGGATTAAATTAAAATGCCCTAAAGTTCACTGTTTCCCTAAGATTGAACCAATTTTCTTAAGTAAATACTCACCAGTGGTGACGTACAGTATCAGTAGCAAAGCCAGAAGGCAATCAGGCTCATCACTGGGGATCCCCAATATGTCCTGGTCTCCCTAGGAGTGGACACAGGCTTCCTGCTTGTGTGTTGCTCCATTTATAGGACAAGTGAAAATTGAGATGTCACAAGCAGACCATGATGTTGGCCCCCACAATGGAAAATAATGATCCCTCCCTGAGAATACATCTCTAAGTCTGTTCCTGGGGCAGGAGCGAGCTGGAAAGTCTTCCACGCAGGACGGATCCAAACGCCCCCTGCAGGCAGGCATGGTGGGAACTTTCCCGAGTCCCCCCAAAGCTCCTGGAGACACTGGAATATTTTTGCAACAAGGAGAAAAATCCCCATTCTTTTCGAGGTCTGCCAGAGGCAGAGTTGAGTTTAAACAAATGTGAGAGGATTTGAGCTGCCCCCCAATATTACCATCTTCCAGCAGCAGTGGGGCGTTAGGTGGCCCCCACGTGAAATGGAGTTTGGTGCAGTTCCAGCTAACGGTGGCTCAGCGTGCGTTCGGCCACACTTCCTAATCCGACCCACGGGAGTGGCTGGGAGTGAGAGCGCCAGTTCCGTGAATGTGGGTCCATGGGCTTCATGCCTTCCAGAATGAAGGCTATTAGGGTAGGATGGACCCAGTGGGAGGCCTCGTGACTGCTCCCGCCTCTAACCAACGTCCTCGTGTGGGTACTAGTTAGTCCTAGTACTAACCACAACAACACACCTCCTTCCTAGAGGACCACAGAATTTAGACCCACCCCCCAAATTCCCCATTCAGTCACCGTCGCCTGCTGCAGATCACGGGTGCATCGTAAACTTAACCAAACAACCGTCCCCATTGTAGAGCTTCCCTGTCAGCTTTATTTATTGGAGCAGATCAAACCTTCCCCGGCGCTCGGTATATATTTTTACAGCCACACACAGCCTCTTCTCCAGGGACCTCACGGGGTGCCGACACATGCAGGCACTTGCTGTGTGGCTGTAGATTAAGCAAATGTGCCTTTTCTCTCCAGCCTTCAGAGTAGGAAGGATCAAAACGGGTTTTCTTTACTGAACACATTGTCACATTTTGTCCTCTTTGGGGCTATGCTCACTCCCTTGCCTTCTGAAGGGACTTTGGTCACCTGGACGACCTGAATAACAGGGCCCTGCCCCACCCTGCCCTTTACATCACGGGACCTCGACCTGGCGAGTGGTGAGAGGCAGGCGCCCTTGAGCCCTGCTCAGTCACAATGTATCATTATTATGGATACATTTACTGGTGCTAATTTTAAATGGAATTAGGCAACTATGTTCACGTATGATATCGAGAGTTATGACAATGTTGCTATGTCTGGATTCGATTTTGCTTTTAGAACTATGTAATTACATAAAACTCCAAGCAGAGTTTAAAAAAATGCTCAGTGTGCTCTGGAATATTTTAAATGACATGAATTAACCTGTTTTTTACTTCAGTAGATTTGATGAAATTCGGTTGAATGCATCTATCCCGGTGGTTTTTTTCAATGGTAAATCTTTAATTAGTCTTCCGATATTTTTTATTATAATGGGCCTATTCAAGTTTTCACCTCTTCTTGGACACATTTTGTTAATTTTTTTACATTTCTAAGTCATTATCTCTTTTTCTAAATTTATACGTATGTTTCCACAGAGTTAGATATATTATTACCCTGTAATTATCTTATTTTTGTCTTTATATGTGATTACTCTTCATTTCTGTTCTTTGCTCCCCCTCCTCTCTCCCCAGCCCTCCCTTTTCTCTCTGTCTCTGCCTCTGTCTTCCCCATAATTAGCTTATCAAGGTTTAACTTCAAAGAATCGAGTTGGGATTAAGCCATGCTTTTTTTCCACTTTGTTTATTATGTCTTTATTTTTAGCTTTCATGTTTTTTGAGTCGATTCCTCCGAGTTGCTTTGAGTTGCTTGTGTTGTGTTCCTGGGGTGGTGGGCAGAGAGCGAAATTTCTCTGTCTGCTTTCCTTCCGGAGCAGTGCAGCCGTTTAAGTCAAGGCTGTTCCTGATTCCAGCTGGCTCTGGAGAAAATGTCCTTTTCAACACCCCCCGCCCCCCGTACTTTCTTGTTTCTTTTCTGGTTCTCTCTTTGATCCAAGGATTATCTACAAATGAATTTCTTATTTTCCAAGTCCTTAGGGTTTTTTGGGTCATCTTTCTGTTATTATTTCCTATTTTACTGTTTATGACCAGAGTTGATGACCATCAACATTTTAACTTTCATTTTAATTGTTTCTGAAGATTTTATTTGAGGCCAAACACATAATGAATTTTTGTAAGTAGTTTTTGGAAAGAGAGAGGCTGCTTCCCTCAGAAGGATGCTCACGGGCCAGCGGCTCCGGTGCTGCGGGGAGGGCGCAAAGGCCGCGGTGCGTCGAGAGCCCGTGGGATGCTGTTGGGTGGTGGCTCCCTGCGATGTCGCTGCGTCTCTCTTCTCTTTGTCACGGGCCAGGTCTGCACACCCGAGACAGGTGCAGGCCGTTTCCGAAAGGTTCTGCTCAGCTTTCCCCCGCTGTCCCTGAGGAGTGCTGTTCTGTTTCGGTAAAGAAACGGCTCATTGTTCAGGTTTCCCCGCCCTGCAGTTGGCCAGAGGGCCTCTCACCCCGGCTGCCTTAGGCTTGCGGCTACCCTCACTGGTGGGGGCTGCAGTGACCCTGGGCCAGCCGCTGGGGTGGGTGGTGTGGAGGCCTCCTTCCCGCCTCCAGGCTGAGCCCCAGGTGGACCAGACCCGCACATGCTCACAGCCCCCAGGGCTTTGGGGGCAGGGTTGTCCCCACACAGTTCCAGGCCTGATACTGACCTGGCCCCGGGAGTCCCTGCTTCTGTCTGAACCGTAATCTCCTGGTGCCGTGCACTGCCTCTCGGTCTTGTCAGCCCCCTGGACTCACTGTCAGGGTGACAGCATGTCCGTGTCCAGGCTGTCAAGCCCATGGCTGAGTGGGGCGGGTCCAGGCCTGGGGCTGACCTTCAGGGCCACACAAGGTGGGGCCACTGTAGGCACTGACCCGCTCCTGCTGGGAAGAGCTGTTTACCGGCCTCACCTGCGCCAGCCACCATCACCCACACATTTTGGACATCGGTGACAGTAATGGGAGCTGATGGCTCACGCTCTGCGTCTGATACTCCTCCAAATCCCTGCAAAATTGAGAGCTCAGAGGCGGTCAGCTGCCTCGTCTGGAATTTGTTATGAAAGTTGCTTTCTAACTAGAGAGATAACAGCTTTATTGACCAGACTGAGTCGGATCAGCACCCCTGGGAGGACTGGGCACCTGTCCCGGTGTGAGGCCCACAGGGCTGCACAGAGGCCCGGTGCTGGGCATGTCATGCAGGGTCTCCCATGGAAGCCCGGGGACAGTGACCCTGTTTCTGTTTAACATTTTGGGAGCCAGGATCAGGCTGCCGAGTCTCAGGGCACCTCCTGGCCGAGGGGTCAGAGTGACCTCTTACCACACTCTGGTGGGACCACAGCCTTCCACACGCAGATGTTTATGAATTTCAGAGCCGTTGCATTTTTGGGGGGAAGGGGAGGCAGATTATAGGATGATTTTTTAAAAAATAACCTTTTATTTAGAAATAACTTTAGATTTAGAGAAAATCTGCAAAGAGTCCAGAAGGTCCCTGCACCCCCTGCCTTTTCTCCGACACTGACATCCCACATCCCCACCGCGGGCTTGTCAGTACTGAGACGTGGACGTGGTGCTTACAGGAACTGACTCCAGGCTGTGTCCCGTCAGTGCGCCCCCAGTGCCCGATGCAGAGGCCTCTTCCCGGCTGTGCTGCGGTAGAGAGGCATAGACTGCTGAGCACATTCAAGGTGCGAAACGTGTTGATTGGATCCATGTACTCTCTGCAAAGGGATCACCACCGTGGGCTGGAACGGCATCTCCACCACAGCCTCAGGGCCACGTTCCTCCCACACACTCTGCTCCTTCCCACCTGGAGCCTTGCCCCCAATTCCTCTACATGTAGGCAGCCCTTGTCCCCCCCGGCTTATATCTCTGCTTGGCCAATGCCATCAACATCCTACAATCTCAGCAGGGTGGGCGTCACCTCCTCCAGGCAGCCCTCCCTGAACTCATCCATCTGGGCCAGGCTAGGTGGCCCTCAAGGGTGCTCCCAGGCACCAGTGCTGCCCTCCCATCCTCCCCCCCGAAGCTGAGCCACAGTGTGAGGCTGCCCGGGGGCTGCTGGATGCAGGGTCCGTGGCACTCATGACGGACACATGGACACTGGGCTAAACAACCTGCCTCCGGAGCTCATGCAGGTCTGACCCGGGACAGAGGGTGTTCATCGCCGGTGGCCACACTGAGGCAGGACCTGGGCAGCTGTTTGCAGCAGCGGAGGTGACACGGCCACCAGGGGGCACTGTTGGCCAGTTCTCGCCGAGCTGGGGCCTGGCTGCTGCTGGCAGCTTCCTGGAGCCCAGCGGATCCCTGATTCCGTCCGGTCCCTTGGCTGGGCTGCTGGGGACCCCCGGCTGAGGGGCTCCGTGGCGGTGGGGGGCAAGGATCTTCCAGAGACACAGCCAGGCCCCTCTGGGCTACAAACCGCCTCCACGGGGCCAGATGTCCCAGAGGCTGTGAGGGGCTTCCTGTCCCCTCCTGCGGCACCTAGAGCCTCAGGTCTGCCGGTGTCCAGCTGTCCTTCTGAGTCCAGGAGGGGGCGCTCACGGCCCCTGACCCGAGGGACACCTCCCAGGGCATCTTCAGGGATGGAACCCTGAGTGCTGGGGACCCTGCTCTCCAAGGGGCCGGCAGACACAAGACCCCCATCCTTCCCCTCCTGTCTCTCAAGCTGGGCTCCTGGGACAGAGCTCAAATCTCACTGCTGTGTCCATGGAACGGGGTGACTGGCAGGTCCCCAAAGTGCCTGCATGGGGTGGAGAGGCAAACATGGAGGGATCAGAAAGTCTGAGGCCTGCCCTGGTCTCCCCAGTGACGTCTGCACTCACCCCACTCACTCCACCGTCCTGGGGTCTTCTGTGATGTCTGCCCACCTGTGTCCTCGGCTTCTGATCTCCCCCCAGTGATGAGAGTGAGGGGAAGTGAGTGGCTCTTCCCTCCATTCCGATTTCTGAGTATGTTCGGCCCACCCCGCAGGAGCCTCGAATCTTGGCTCACAGACCGAGGACGAGGGCAGGGAGGGAGCTGGGGTCCTAGGACAGTGGAGCTGCATCCCAAGCCTGGGGGGCATTCCGTGGGGAGCTGGGAGGTCGGAGCCCGTCATCCCCTGGAAGGGTGCCTGGGGTCCCCCAGATGAGCAGGAGGAGTGGGACCCAGCCATCGGGTTAGCGCCGACTTTCTTCATTGGTGTGATGTTACTCCAGTCGCCCAGCCCCTGACCCGGGCCGGAGCCCGTGGCCCCTGGCTGCTCGAGCGAGTGACCACAGAGGGACGATTCTTTAATGTTGGCAACTAGATGGAGACTGAGCAGTAGCATGGCAAATAGGTTTATTTTTATTAAAATTTAATACCAGTTAATTCAATTTTCACAAAAAGTAAAACAAGATTTATTCTCAATTTAAATGCTTTATGTTCATTCATTATAATCTACATTTACTTTTTAGTTTTAACATATAACTCTTTTTTTAAAAAATATATCTTTATTGATGTCAGAGAGAGGAAGGGAGAGGGAGGGAGGGAGAGAGAAACATCAGTGATGAGAGTCATTGGTCGGCTGCCTCCCTCACGCCCCTGACTGGGGATCGAGCCCGCAACCCGGGCATGTGCCCTGACCGGGAATCCAACCCCGATCGCCTGGATCCCAGGTCGACGCTCAACCGCTGAGCCACGCCCGGCCGGGCTAACATATAATTCTTAATATTTTGGAATAAAATCACTGTTTTGAAAAATACAGATATCTTACTTTTATCTCTTGAACATTAATTTGCATTTTCATGAAAATGTATCATCAATGTGTATACTTTCGATATAATTATATTATTTGAATGTTTAATTCATTACTTTCAATACAACAAACAAAGATGAATCATGATTAAAATCTAGTGATTTTGCTGAAATAAAACTAAGGAAAATAAATGTATGAATTACGCACATTTTATTTTATTACTTAACTGGACATCAGGGCACATCTGCAGGAGCCCAGGCTGGGCCTGGTCAGAGTGAGTTGTCGTCCACGGGTGGGACTCAAACCAGCCGCTGAATTGAATTAATCGCATCAAACTGGAGTGAGCTGGGCCTGGACCCGACACCCAGGTAAACGTGGGGATGGGAGCTGATGGGGTTACCACTCTAGCAGGCGTCGCTTCTGGAGCCTCCAGGTTGACTCCCGGCCCCCCCAGGATCCCCCTCCAGTCCCCCGGCTGAGGCTGTCTCTCTTTCTGAGGATTCCGCCGTCTCAGAGCATAATTACTCCCTCCCCACAGTTATTCCAAAACCTGTTTCCTCTTATTTCCCAAAGGCCCCCTTGAAATCCACTTTCTCCACTTTCCAAATTGGCTGAGACAGAGAGAAAATGCATGTTTTCTCCCCTGATTGAATTGCTGCTCCTGCAGACGCCGCTCTTGGACGCCTGCTCCCCCGTGTCCTGTTGGGTTTGGGGGGTGCCTGTCGGGGGCGGAGGTCCCCATGCCCTAGGGGCTGGCAGCCTGCACAGGCGGGCGGGAGGGAGTGCTCAGTGGAGATGGTCCTGCTGGCCCCCGGGGTTGGGGAGAAAGGGGAAGAGATCCAAATTTAAATGAGGTGATTAACAGTGAGAGTCCCAGCGAGAGGATCCTGAGACACGTGTGACTTCCCGGTGGAGTCCTCGGGAATTACATGCAGCATCGAGGAATTACAGGGAGAAGTCGCCTGCTGGAGCCAGAAGGGGCCTCCATAGAGACTCCTGAGCCCGACGGAAAGTGAGGAGAGAGGAAAACAGCGGCTCCTGTGCCCGCTGATCACTCAGCATCATTTGCAGTGAAGAGCAAAAGCAAAATGCCCACCTGTAAGGAGCTGGGTAAACACATTGGCGACACTATGCAGCCCTGATAAAGGACAAGAGAGGGGGAAAGATTCCCAGGAAACGCTGATGAGTGAAAAAATTAACACAGAGGACAGGAGGGCGTGGCCCAGTGTGGAACCCACATCAGCAGCACGTGGCTGCCCTCTGGCCGTGACCTCTGCTGCCTACAGACTCACACGGTTTCTGCAGCTGGGAGAGTGTTAGCTCTGCTGCTGGCCATGGGATCTTGGGAACCTTAGGTCCCTCCTGGCTCCCACTCTGGCCATGGAAGGCACAGGCACCTCTGGAAATGCTGGTCCTCTGACCCGTCTGTCCTGGAGTCAAGGAGACACTGTCTCTCAGTCACAGGAGGACGCAGGCTGAGATTGAGGCTCCGGTTCTAATGAGGACACTGGCCGATTCATTGTCAGACAGGCCTGATAATGTCCCCGGGCCGATGCTCTAACCACTGAGCAACACCAGCCAGGGCAATAATGTATTTTTCATGGTTCTGGAGGGTGGAGGTCAAGATCAGGGAGCTGCATGGCCAGGTTCCAGAGCAGACCCCCTTCTGGAGGCCAGGTCTTACAGCTGCAAGACAGAGCCTGACCTCTGGTGAGTGTCACTCAGTGTAACACACAGCAAGGAAGGCAAAGGTCCCTGTGAGCCTCAGCTAGTGGGGGAGACCCTCACAACCGGCCATGAAGTCGTTCATGAAGAGGGGGTGAGCCCCAACTTGGCACTCAGCCCACCCATTGTCACTTGCCATGCGTCTCCCTTGGAGGCCGACCCCCCCTCCCTGGGTCGGGGACAATAAAAGTCACCAAGTGATGTTAGTGAAAACGGCGGCATATTTGCCTCTAACAGTCCTCTCTTCCATAAGGCAATGAGAAAACTGGCAAACGTTTTAAAAATCCACTTTCTCAGAACCTTGAAATTAACCAAATGTTTGCAGCAATCTGGAGAACATTGATTCAATAAAAACAGCTGAGTCTCGGTAAGAACAGTGAGCTTTGCAGCATTTCATCTCGCACTGTTTTCACACTCCTGTCTGCAGCTCCACAGCAGCTGTAAAACCCAGCAGCCTCTCTTACAACACAACCCAGGAGCACAGCACTCACCAGAGGAGGCAGAATGGGACTGAGCCCCTCCAAGCCTCACCTGCAGAGAGGGATCATGACCTCACCTGTCTGGTGATTCCCCAGAGGACACCGCTTCCAAGGTCGTCTTTATTTCATCTGACTCAGAGTTTGCACAGTGCAATAAAAACCTATTCCCTGAAAGTTTTTGCCAAAAACAATTATAGGAAATTGTTCAACTTTGCAGCTACCTGAGATGGTAGATAACAGTTGAGGCAAATGTCAGGCTAACTAAAAAGATTATGAGGGAGATTGTGGAATAAGATGTCCACCAGGGTTTTGTAACTTCTTACATTTTTCTGGGAACCTATTAGGAACCTGCATAAATGGGGCCTTGTGCATGTGCAGGGAAGCATGCACACTTGGGAGAGATCTGAGAAGGTCCTAGCTTTCACCCCTGGTTCTGCATGTGCAGGAAGTGAGGCTAAGGCAGAGCTGTAAGTTGTCTGAGTGTTAAAAACACAACCCAGGATACACTTAGGACACCTTGGGCAAGACTGCGAGACTTACAGTTTCCAGGCCCTTAGGGAATCTCTAACTATGAACTGATCACTAAGCTAACCAACCAGAGGACTTCAGTGGTGGAACATGGCAAACAATACAGACCTCAGAGAATTAGAGGAAGTCACTAAGTGAACAATGGTAGAGCAACAACAAAACAAACAGCAATGATAACAAACCAGGGGAGGGGAAATAATTTGATTTTCAGAGTTGCCACATTATATTATTTAAAATGTTCAATTTTCAAAAGAAATTATGAGACATGTGGAGCAACAAGAAGTATGGACCATGCACAGGAAAAAGTTAATCCATAGAAATTGTCCCAGAGGAAGCCCGGGCACTGGACTTAGTAGACAAAGAC
Source organism: Miniopterus schreibersii (assembly GCF_964146895.1). NCBI lineage: Eukaryota > Metazoa > Chordata > Mammalia > Chiroptera > Miniopteridae > Miniopterus > Miniopterus schreibersii. Next base: position 186,969,353 of record NC_138102.1, on the reverse strand, counting down.
TTTAAATCAGCTATTTTAAATATGTTAAAAAACAAATGGAGACCACATCTAAAAATGAAGGAAAGAGTGAGAACCATGTCTCACCAAATACACAATATCAGTAAAGATATGTGTGTGTGTGTGTGTGTGTATGTAATATAAAAAAACAAATAAAATTTCTGGCTTTGAAAAGTATGATACCTGAAGTCAAAATTCACTAGAGGGGCTCAGCAGCATATCTGAGTAGGTAGAAGACAGAATCAGCAAACTTAATGGTAGGTCCAGTGAGATCATCCAGTTTGAGGAAAAAGAAAAAAATGATGAAGAAAAGTGAACAAAGACTCAGACCCATGACACATCATCAAACGCACCAACCAATGTGTAAAGAAAGTCCCAGAAGGAGAGGAGAGAGATAAAGGGACAGAAAGAATATCTGAAGAAATAATGGCTAAAAAATCCTCAAAGTTGATAAAAAACAATCTACAACAATCAGAGAAGCATAGTGATCCACACCAAGACACAGGGTCATCAAACCATCAAAGGTCAAAGACAAAGAAAGAACCTCAGAAGCAGTGGGAGAGGTTGATCCGTGGGGTCTGACATCCTCAGTAGGTTGACTGCCGATTTCTCATCGGAAAACGTGACGGCCAGGAGGCAGTGGGATGAAACAATCCAAGTGCTGAAAGATTGAAACTGTGCATTAGGGATTACATATAAAAACTATCTTGTAAAAACAGAGAGAAATTAAGACATTCCAAGATTTAAAAAATACAAAGGAAGAACAGAGGGGGCCGATCACTCTCAGACCATTCCTAGCAGAAATCCTAAAGAGAGTTTTTCAGGCTGAATAAAAAGGACACTGGGCAATAACTCAAGTCCACATGAAGAAATAAGAGAACCAGTAAAGGTAAACATGTAGGTAAATATAAAAGACTGTATATATGTAATTTTTATTTGTAACACTTTTCCTCCTATCTGATTTAAAGACAATTGCATAGAACAATAATTGTAAACCTTTGTTTATAAATTATTATAAATCAGTGTAAGAAGATGGAATTCGTCTGACTATAGAAGCACACAGGAGGGGGTAAGGAAGGTGGCTTACAGGAGCATAGACATTTTAATACCTCTGAAAGGAAGCTGGGGCATTCTGACCACATTCATATAAGTCAGGATATTCACTGTAAACCCAGGCCAACAACTAAGAGAAGAACTCAGAACAATGTAGTGAGAGAAAGGACAGGGGAATTAAAATGGTATGCTAGAAATATTTAGCACAAAAGAAGATGGGAATAAAGGAATAGGGCAAAAATGGCATCAGATGTAGAGAAAACGAGTTGGCAAGGTCAGGTATGTGCTGTTTGGGGGAGGCACTCTTCACACACAGAGCTGCAAGGGGATTGAAGGAGGAAGGTGGGAATATTGTGCAGCAGCAGCCAGGAGACAGCCGGGCCAGCTATACTGATAACAAATAAAATATACTTTCAGGGAAAATTTGTTTCTATCCACCCAGAAGATATAACAACTATAAACATATATGAACCTGAGAAGAGAGCCCCCAAAATACCTGAAGGACAAATTAACAAAACTGAATAGAGAAATAGACAATTCAACAAGAACAGTTGGAGACTTCAATATCCCACTTACATAAATGGATGGAACAACTAGACAAGGATCAACAGGAAATAAAAGATGTGAAAATCATATAATCAGCTGAATCTAGCAGACATCTGCAGAACACTCCACTCGATGACAGCAGAACATACATATATGCATTTTTTTCAGGTGCACGTGGGACATTCTCCAGCACAGACCACATGCTAGGCCATAGAACAAGCCTGGATACAGGGGTTAGAATCATACAGTTTTCCAGCAACAATGGGATAAAGTTAGAAATCCATAACATAAGAAAATTAGGGAAATTATAAATATGTGAAAATTAAACAACACATCCTTGAATATCCAATGGTTCAATGAAGGAATCATAAATGACATCAGAAAATATTTTAAGGTAAATGAAAACAAAAACTCAACATACTGAAACAGCTGGGATGCAGACTGTCCATGTCTTCAAAGAAGTCAGCTGAGATTGGGCAGGTATGGCAGCATTTAGAGGGAAATTCATAGCTGTAAACACCTTCATTAAGAAGAAGAAAGATCTCAAATCAATACCCTAATCTCTCACTTTAATATCAGGTTATGGCTATGGGCATAGGGGGGATAAATAGTGATGTAAAAAAATCTAAAAAAAATCATATTAGAGAGAAAACACATGAAGTCGGGAATTTTCTAAAAATGGAGAAAATTAATGAAACTGAATATCCTCCAATTGATTCAATTTCTATCAATCTCAGCTGGCTTCTTTGAAGAAACATGTAGGCTGATTCTAAACTCTGTATAAAAATTCAGCTGATCCAGAATAACCCAGTCAATCTTGACAAAGAAGAACAAAGTTGGAGGCCTCAAACCTCCCAATTTCTAAACTCACGAAGACAGTAATCAAGAGTAAAATCCACCGAACTGCATATTTTTTAACAGGGTGAATTTTATGGTATGTGAATTATGTCTTAGAAAAAATGCCAACTCAAGCTAGTTGACATTTCTGACAAGTGAACATTTAAGCAAATGTGACAATTAGGCATTCTTACGTTCAGTCTTAGAGCTTTTCTGGAAAGTAAATGTCTTGGTTTGGAAACATACACAGTGGAGAGGCCATGCTGACCACAGGAGCCATTTCTACCTGAGTGGTGTCAGCTGGGCTGTGTGCACGTGTCTGAATTAGAAGTGAAGTTGGGAACATGGTCACAAACACACTGGCTGCTTGGCGGTTGGTGGAAAAGTGGATGACTTAAAAAAAACGCCGCTTCCTCCTGTGTCTCATTTACTCCCCCACGACTGCCACACTCACACTTCACACACCAGATGTGTGGGCTCTTCCCCCACCAACCAGTTCCTGTGTCACCACCTGGGTGTTAACTCCACTATGCCACTATTTACCTGGAGATGGTGTCGACCCCTCAGGTAAGACCCCAGTCCCACAAGACTGCTCCCACTGCAGCCGGTCACAAGTAGCAGGTCTCAGGTCACCCCCAACTTCTGCCCAATTTTGCTACAGATTGGAGCTTCCCGTGACCTCCTTCCCCTGGGACTTGCTTATTTGCTAGATCAGCTCACGGACTCAGGGAAACACTTACCTGTGTCCACAGGTGTGATGGCCTGGCCTGTGTGGCTCAGTGGTTGAGCGTCCCGTGCACCAGGAGGCTGTCAGTTCGACTCCTGGTCGGGGCACATGCACGGTTTGTGGGCTCGACCCCCCCAGGGGGCGTGCAGGAGGCAGCCGATCAATGTTTCTCTCTCACTGAGATAGAAGGTTTCCTTTAACACAAAAGCGTTCGGGGAAAAATGAGTCAACCGAAAGGGAAAAAGTGTGCAGTTGTGTGGGGTGAGGGAAGCCAAGACGCGGGCTCGAGCGCGGAGTGCGTGCGTGGCTGGGCCACTGGGACAGGTGTCCCTGGCCACTAATTGAGTTGACCTTCTGTGTGGGGTTGTCAGAGAGAATCTAATTAAATACTGAAGGATTCACACCCCAAAATGTCTGTTTTTGTTTTAGAATAATTGAACTCAGACCTTTGTTTCTGACAGCAATTAGAGTGCAGACCAGCTGAATTCCGGGGTGGCCCTGGGTGACAATGACACCGAGCTGTCAGCCTGCAGGACAGCGCAGTCCTCCGGTAATTACCACGTCAGCCCTCTCTGCGTGGCTGGGCCGTCCTCCAGTGGCACAGGGACGCAGACTGGAGGCGGGGCCCTGCCTGGGGTCTGCTGAGAACCGAGGGGGTAGTGTCCGGCTCAGCTGGCTGGAACATTTTCACACCCGATCATTGATTTTTGAGCTAATTTCCCCCCACCCCCCGTAACATTAACTGGAATCCCTTTTAGATCAAGTGTCCTATAATTTGCAATGTGATTCATGAGTGAAAAAAGCCACAGTGAGCCCCGGCTGTTGTTGCTCAGTGGTTAGAGCACCAGCCCGCGGGCTGAAGGGTCCTGGGTTTGATTCCCAGTCACGGGCACGTGCCTGGGTTGCAGGTTTGATCCCAGCCCCGGCTGGGACGGGTGTGAGAGGCCACCACTCGACGTGTCTCTGTCACATCGATGTTTCTCTCTCTTTCTCCCTCCCTCCTACTCTCTCTGAAAAACAATCGAAAAAATACCTTCAGGTGAGGGTTAACCAAAAAAACCCCCCAAAAAACCAAAAAAACCACAGTAACATTAGCAATAGCACTTAGGTGATTATTAATCAGTCTCGAAGTTATCATGGGTGTTGGGAAACGGGGCTGTGATCAGCGCTGACGACAGTGAGAGCTGCGTATCTGCTTGGAGATTCTGAGTCTCCGCAGAGCTCTGACTTCCACCGACCTGTGAGGGTAAAGCCTCGCGGTAACGAAGCTGTGGGCACGCGCGACCTGCGGGTTTCAGCGAGGTGGGACCCTCCGGGTGCCCCTGTGTCCGGGCCAAGTCCACGCCTGCACTTGGGGGGGCTGACGTCCACCCCAGCCATGCCCGCTGCCTGGATGTTGGTCCCTCCTGCCAGTGCGTCGGAACCTGACCTTTCTGACGGGCGAACGCTTTGCACACACGGGGGCGTCGCTGTTGCTCCGCAGCCACCCGACCCCTCCTCCTGCTGCTGTGTGTCGGCGTCTTCCCATCTCAGCACATTCAGGCCACGTGACATGTGGCCCACCCAGTGTCACACGGCCTGAGGGAGCTAGTGCTTTGTGGCCTGGCCCTGCAGCCCCTGTGACTGGTGCCAGGCCCCGGGTGGCTGTATCCCTCCTGCCTGGGCCCTGACGTTGACCCTCGTGGGACCAGCCAGCCTGCAGACGCCTGTGGACTTGTCGGCGTGAGAACAAACACTTTTTACGGAAAACCACGGGGCTTGGGGGCGTCTGTGACCCACGTGACTGTGATGTGCTTGACTGGCACATGCCCATCGGACTCGTTGCACCCGGGACTAGAACGTTTGCCCAAGATCCGCATTTACAGCATGTGAGTGAGTATTAATTATGCGGCCGGACCTCACCGTGTCCTCCATAAACGATGCAGGGATCAGAACACGTTAGGCGGAGACCACGGGAAACTCTAGAAGAAAACGAGAAATGCGGGGGAAGAAACCGTGAAGGGAGGTGTTTTCTTCATAAAGACAGAATTTTAGAGCAGAGAGAGGAGCTCAGATTTCACCTGTCCCAGTGGTTTCCAGCTGGAGTCCACCGCTTTGCTTGCCGCTGTCCTGGAAAGTCCTCCACCCCACACGCTCAGGGAGACCCTCCACCCCCAGGTGCTCAGGGAACCCAGGTGATCAGGAACCCCCCAGGTGCTCAGGACCCCCCCAGGTGCTCAGGGAACCCCTCAGGTGTTCAGGGAACCCCCAGGTGCTCAGGGAACCCCCCAGGTGCTCAGGGAACCCAGGTGCTCAGGAACCCCCCAGGTGCTCAGGAACCCCCCAGGTGCTCAGGGACCCCCAGGTGCTCAGGGACCCCCAGGTGCTCAGGGAACCCTAGGTGCTCAGGGAACCCCCCAGGTGCTTAGGGAACCCCTCAGGTGTTCAGGGAACCCCCAGGTGCTCAGGGAACCTCCAGGTGCTCAGGGAACCCCCAGGTGCTTAGGGACCCCCAGGTGCTCAGGAACCCCCAGGTGCTCAGGGAACCCCCCAGGTGCTCAGGGAACCCTAGGTGCTCAGGGAACCCCCAGGTGCTTAGGGACCCCCCAGGTGCTCAGGGACCCCCAGGTGCTCAGGGAACCCCCAGGTGCTCAGGGAACCCCCCAGGTGCTCAGGGACCCCCAGGTGCTCAGGGACCCCCAGGGGCTCAGGGAACCCCCCAGGTGCTCAGGGACCCCCAGGTGCTCAGGGAACCCCCAGGGGCTCAGGGAACCCCCCAGGTGCTCAGGGACCCCCAGGTGCTCAGGGACCCCCAGGTGCTCAGGGACCCCCAGGTGCTCAGGGAACCCCCAGGGGCTCAGGGAACCCCCCAGGTGCTCAGGGACCCCCAGGTGCTCAGGGACCCCCAGGTGCTCAGGGACCCCCAGGGGCTCAGGTCAGCTTCCCCCTGCAGGTTTGAGGTCTTCGGGAGGGGTGCAGGTCTTTGACGTCGGGTGAACCGCTGTGGTTCAGTCGTCTGTGATTTGTACGCAGAGGCCCCGGGGCTGTGGCTTAATCTCGTGCCGCTGCCTTTGGCTCCAGGGGGGGGTCGGCACCCCAGCCGCACCTCGGAGCCCTGGAGAGGCGAGCGCCTGCGGACAGGAGCCCTGGAGACCGGCCGTCCTGCAGCCGGGGCCCCTGCCAGGGGAAAGCCCGGGCCGGGAGGAGCGCTGGGGCGCAGGCCCTCACTTACAGGCGGCTCTGCGGCGGGGCGTAGGGCCCAGGGACGGCGGGGGGCAGGGTGGGCACGATTAGACCGGGAAAGGTCAAGCCGGGCTTGCTCTGCTCCCCAGGCGGCCCCGGGGGTTCACGGTTGCCGTGTAAACAAAGCAGCTGGAAATAAGACATGACTGTGGAGCCAGCCGTCTGGTGTTACTGCGCTGAGAATGAACTCGAGGCGGAAAACAGCAAACGTCCCTGGAAAACTCGATGCTGGCACCGCGAATAAAATACACGAAACCCCTCAAATAACTGACCAGCAAAGGATGAGCAAAGGACGGCCCCACAGGGCAGCCAGGCGAGGCCCGGGGCCCAGTGTCAGGGCCGAAGGGTCAGAGGCGGGGGAGACAGTCACGCTCCAGCGGGGAAGTGCACAGGGGGCCCTTCCTTCCTTCCTTCCTTCCTTCCTTCCTTCCTTCCTTCCTTCCTTCCTTCCTTCCTTCCCTTCCTTCCTTCCTTCCTTCCTTCCTTCCTTCCTTCCTTCCTTCCTTCCTTCCTTCCTTCCTTCCTTCCTTCCTTCCTTCCTTCCCCCCTTCCTTCCTTCCTTCCTTCCTTCCCCCCTTCCTTCCTTCCTTCCTTCCCCCCTTCCTTCCTTCCTTCCTTCCTTCCTTCCTTCCTTCCTTCCTTCCTTCCTTCCCTCCCTCCCTCCCTCCCTCCCTCCCTCCCTCCCTCCCTCCCTCCCTCCCTCCTTCCTTCCTTCCTTCCTTCCTTCCTTCCTTCCTTCCTTCCTTCCCTCCTTTCCTTCCTTCCTTCCTTCCTTCCTTCCTTCCTTCCTTCCTTCCTTCCTTCCTTCCTTCCTTCCTTCCTTCCTTCCTTCCCTCCTTCCTTCCTTCCCTCCTTTCCTCCCTTCCTTCCTTCCTTCCTTCCTTCCTTCCTTCCTTCCTTCCTTCCTTCCTTCCCCCTTCCTTCCTTCCTTCCTTCCTTCCTTCCTTCCTTCCTTCCTTCCTTCCTTCCCTCCCTCCCTCCCTCCCTCCCTCCCTCCCTCCCTCCCTCCCTCCCTCCCTCCTTCCTTCCTTCCTTCCTTCCTTCCTTCCTTCCTTCCTTCCCTCCTTCCCCCTTTCTTCCTTCCTCCCTTCCCCCTTTCTTCCTTCCTCCCTTCCCCCTTCCTTCCTTCCTTCCTTCCTTCCTTCCTTCCTTCCTTCCTTCCTTCCTTCCTTCCCTCCTTCCCTCCCTCCCTCCCTCCCTCCCTCCCTCCCTCCCTCCCTCCCTCCCTCCCTCCCTCCCTCCCTCCCTCCTTCCTTCCTTCCTTCCTTCCTTCCTTCCTTCCTTCCTTCCTTCCTTCTTCTGTCACTCGCTCATTCATCCGATCGTTCTCCCACAGGCACCTGTGCCCCCTTGCCCGGCTGGTGCCAGGCACCCTCACACCTGGCAGCGGTGATGTCCTGCCTCAGTGGAGCTTGGAATCCACAGGGGAGAGGGGAGAGGGTAAGTCATGGTCATAAATAAACAAATCTAAAAGTAACGTGACCGTGATGAGTGTTCAGAAAACAAATAAAGATGTTGGACTGGGGAGCGAGGGTCCCCTCAGCAGTGTGCAGGGGGCTCACGTTTGAGCAGGTGGAGCAGGGAAGACAGAGCAGGGCCATGGGGGCTCCGTCCTGGGACAGCTCGGGGCACAGACCTACGGCGGCAGGCAGGGCCAGGCAGGGCGGGCGGCCACGCAGGCTTGGGGACACGAGGCCCCTGTGCGGTGGACGGAGCCTCGGGAATTACAGGAAGTTCTGGGTTCACACGTCCTGGAGCAACAAGCCCCGGGCCCCATTCCCCTGAGATGTGCCTCCAGGCTCAGCGAGCACTGTCCTGTCCACACGGCGACAGGGAGGGGACTGGGGAACATGCAGCAGAGGCTCCGGCCATCTCCAGCCGGTCCCAGTTTTCCTCATTATGCTCCAGAAATTTTATTCAGAGGAGATATTGATGGGCCTCCTAATGGGTTATGCAAAGATATGGCCATAAAAATGTTCATGGCGCTCTGTTTATAATCACAGATATTAGGAACAACCCAAGTATTATACTCTGCCCATTTATGAGCCCCCTCGTAAACGCAGCGTTAGGCCTCTGCAGGGTGGTGCGGGGGGCACCGCACCAAAGGACAAGTCCGCCTGCTCGTGACGCCGGCGGGCAGTTTGCGAAACTGTAATAAAGAGGCCCGACGAGGACGGCCCGTTCCTGTGAGACACAGCCGGCTGTCGCTGTCACCGGAGAGGAAGGACAGAGCACACTGGAGCCCCAGTGCGCACGTGGACCATGCTGAGCCCCACGTGACCGAAGGACTCCAGTCCCCAGGGCCACGGAGTCCCAGAGGCCACCCCCCGCAGCCATCGGCCCCGACCGTCAGGACCTGGCTGTCCCTGCAGGGATTGCTGTCAGCCCCCCTTCACACGCGGGGAACCTGGACTTCAGGTGGCCCCGGGAGTGACCTCGAGCGACAGGGCGGCCCCTCCAGCCTCAGCTTCTGTCCGAGGTCCTGACCCACATGCCCGCCTACTGGCTCCTGGTGGAAGCCGCTGAGGCACCTCAGCTCCTGCGTCCGCACCTGAATTCTGTTCTCTAACCGAGGCCACCCTCCCCCAATTCTCTCCCCTCCACAAATGACCTGTCTGTGTGCTCCGGCGCCCTCGGGGTCCACGGTGCTTCCACATGTCAATTCCTGCAGAGCCGCAGAGCCAGGGGGTCTCCTCACCTCCTGTGAACGCTCACATTCCAGGTCAGGAGCCCGGGGGCTCGACCTGAGGGAACTCGGACTCCAGGTGCTCCCCATGAAGCCTGCCTTCCGCTCTGCTCCAGCCACCAGGGTTACTGGCCCCTGCCACGGCCTCCCAGCTGGTCCCCAGCTTTATTCTCAGCACGGTGGCCACAGGCTCCCAGGGCCAGGCCACACCACTCCTCCCGTCGCTGCCCCTCCAGGGTGATGACCACCCAGGATGGACAAACGGGGCTCACACGGTCACTGCTGGGGCTCCCTCCTGGTCACCCTGCAACCTGTCTCTTTGTTCCCTCTGCTTCCAGCACACAGGCCTCCTCCTTGCTCTCACTTTGCTGTAGCTTCTGCCTAAACGCCGCTTCCCCTGGGAGGCCCTCCTGGTCCACCAGGTGTAGAGCAGTTTCCTTCTTCTCCTCGCCACAGCCGCTCACTGCTGCCTCCCCCGCTTCTCCCGCTTCCTTGTGGCCGCCTGACATGTTCCCTATGCTTTCAAATTTGCCTGCCTCTCTCCAGTGGGACCATCATTTCAATGAAGGTGGGGACTGGCTCTGTGTGTGCGCCTGCTGAGGGCTCTGTCCTTAGCAGGGCATCTGGGACATGTAAGAATGAGTGAGTGGGTGGGTGAGTGGGTGAGTGAGTGGGTGAGTGGGTGAGTGAGTGAGTGGGTGGGTGAGTGGGTGAGTGGGTGGGTGAGTGGGTGGGTGGGTTAGTGAGTGGGTGGGTGGGTGAGTGAGTGGGTGAGTGGGTGGGTGGGTGAGTGAGTGAGTGGGTGAGTGGGTGAGTGGGTGGGTGAGTGGGTGAGTGAGTGAGTGGGTGAGTGAGTGGGTGAGTGGGTGAGTGGGTGAGTGGGTGGGTGAGTGGGTGAGTGAGTGGGTGAGTGGGTGGGTGGGTGAGTGAGTGAGTGGGTGGGTGAGTGGGTGAGTGGGTGGGTGAGTGGGTGGGTGGGTTAGTGAGTGGGTGGGTGGGTGAGTGAGTGGGTGAGTGGGTGGGTGGGTGAGTGAGTGGGTGAGTGGGTGAGTGGGTGGGTGAGTGGGTGAGTGAGTGAGTGGGTGAGTGAGTGGGTGAGTGGGTGAGTGGGTGGGTGAGTGGGTGAGTGAGTGGGTGAGTGGGTGGGTGGGTGAGTGAGTGAGTGGGTGGGTGAGTGGGTGAGTGGGTGGGTGAGTGGGTGGGTGGGTTAGTGAGTGGGTGGGTGAGCGAGTGAATGGCTCCAGGTTTTCCACCAGGGCACCTTCCAGCCCAGCCAGCCTGGCGACACCCGAGCAGTTCCCGGCCTGCTCCCTGTGGGCTCCCGCCTGGCTGCCTGTGGACAGCGGATGAAGTGGGAGGCGGACCTCGGAGGCCGCGGGCTCGGCTGGGTAGCCAGCGGTAGGTAATTGAGCTGGTGTTTCAGGGTCCTGTCATCAATTCTTGTAAATGTCACTTTGTGCTCTGCTGTCTCCGGGACCCAGTGCGGTTTCTCCGGAGCAGCGCTGGGGATTCGGGAGGTTTTCTTCGCCTTTGATTTAACATACTCATCTCAGCCCTGATGAAGCCTGACACTGTCTTTATAGAGTGAGCTGTTAATACAGGTGAAAAACTGTTTTCACAAGGATTCCCCCCCACGGCCCCGGGGGGCCTGGAGGAAGTGTCCTCGCTGCAGCGAGCGCGTTGCCTCCACCACCTTCACCGCAAGACTCGCTGTGGAAGGTCCCGGGGCCCTCGGCAGTGACGGGCGCTTCAGGCGCATCGTGGAGAGATGGGAATTGCGCGCGATTAACCAGCGGGACCTATTCGAGAACAGGATGGTTTTTTAGTGACGTTTAGAATCGTCACAGGATGTTGGCCCTGAGGGCGAGAACAAGCCCTGACGGTCTCGTCTCCATTGTACCCACGTGCCCAGCACGGTGCCCAGCATGGCACCCGGCCCATGCAGATGCTCACAGCTGTCCCCCGAGCGCCTGAATAAAGACCTTGGTGTGCAGGGTGGAGAACTGAGCAGATGAGGCGCCTCCCGTTGCAGAATCGGGACTCGGGATGGGAACCTCAGAGGCAGAGTCTCCGAGTGCCTCTGAGTGTCTCCAGCCTGCGGAGCTTTCCAGCCGGCGTCCCAGAGCTCTCTGCTGTCCTGAACCTCCCAGAGGCGGCTGGCCTTGTCCCCAGTTCCCTAAAGCAGACCTCAGCGGAGACGACTGCTTGTCAGGGCCCAGCCGCTCCCACGCCCCCCGGGATGGAGGGCACTGCCCTTGGCCTGTGATTAGGCTCCGGGCTAATTTTATCTTCCCAGCGCCGGGATACTTGGAATTTTTCATGACAAAGTAATGATTTCCTGGAATGAAATAAACCCCACACACATTTTCATAGAAAATGAATCATTTCTGGAAAATAATTAAATTCAATCAGATGAAGTATTTCCTGGAGGTGCCAGAGATAGAGACGGGCAATCCGTAACCCCAGGGGAGGGTTTGGTGGGGGGCTAAGGTCCATGTGCATCTATTAATAAACTGTTAGCTGGTGTCAGCAATGTAGGCCTCTCTGTGGTCTTAGTTCCCCAGCCAAGCTTGTCTGGAAGCCACGGGGCAGACCCAGGCCGCCAGGTGAGACGGATGAGACAGGTGGGACACTCAGGTGCAGGGTGGCCAAGGACGGGCATAGTGCCCGAGGGAGACAGAGCTCGGAAACACTGAATCCTGACTGAGAAATGCCCGCAGCTCCCTGTTGAGCAGCAGCGACGGGAACATGTCTGGGGCTGCAGAGGTCTGACACCTCGCGGGGGCGGTGGAATGTAGAGGCGAGTGTCGAAGGCACCGTAGGTTTTCAGTTTTAAATGGTATCTGCCTGGAGCTCCCATGTAGCTGCTCTGAAGCTTCCAGTCACATTGGGAAGCAGCCAGTGCCCCTGCCAGCCGGGGAGCCTCTGTGGGGAAGGACACCCCTTCAGACTGAAGGGAGGGGCCTTACACTCCGGCTGTGTGACCCGGACCCCAGGGTGTGGCAACGCCCATTGTCCTGACACCCACATTTTAGAAAAGAGAACAACACACAATGGCATCTGTAGTTTCTGTGAAAATTCCTGGGGGCTTTGGGGTGTTAGAGGGCACTTTTCATTGATTCTTCCTCCCGAACGGATCGCAGGTGCTCAACGCAATGCTGGAAAAGCACAGGGAGCCAGGCGCACAGACACACACTCGGGGGCCTGTTCCCTCCTGTCTGTGGCCACAGCTCTTGGTCTGAAACGAACCCATGGACTCGAGGGGGTCTTGTTTGTTTATTTTTTCCAATATTCGGGGGGACTGTTCTCCCTTGATGATGCCTTCATCGCTGTACTTTCGTTCCTTCCAGGTGAAATTCCAGATCAGTGCATCAGGCTCCAGGAAAGCCCTCCCTGGGAGTCTGACCAGGTCCAGCTCGTCCTTCCTGCACTCGGTGCTTTCTCCCAGGGCTCCTGCTCCGCTTGGGTCCTGGGCTGCAGGACCTGGTGGAAATGCTGTTACCATGAGGCTTTCTCTCTGGGACAGTGGCCGCCTTCATGTCTGACCCTCCCTGCAACAGTCATCTTGGGCTGCTAGACCCAAACCGCCGACCGGGTGGGGTCCACAGGGACGCTCCTTTCTCATAGTCCTGGAGGCTGAAGTCCAGGATGGAGGCGCCCGAGACCCCGTGTCTGGCGAGGTTCTCCTCCAGGCCTGCAGGTTGGCGCCAGTCTCATCATGAGCGCTGCAGCCTCATGACCTCATGTAACCTCATCGCCCCTGAAGGCCCCCCTCCTAACCGTCCCACTGGGAGCAGGGCTTCAACACAGGAATTTGGGGGACACAGCCATTCAGTCCACAACGCACCCTTTCCTGTTCTGTGGCCTCACGTTCTGCATGGCCCTCTTCATAGGACTCGGGCTAATTCTTAGTCTATTTATTGAAGAATATGTAACGTTTCTGTAACTGTTATCAACGGCAAAAACTGTGTTACATTGTATAACATGTTTGTGCTTGTAGAGAGCTACACGTGTTGACACATAGTAACGAGCTGTTACTCCTGGTCCTGTTTCCATTTCTTCGTGGACTTCCCAGGTGACTAAACACATTGTTTCTAAATAATGACTGTTTTCTTTCCAACACTGGCTGACTTGGGCCCCCTGCTTCTTCTTTTTGTTGTTGCTGTTAATCTTCACCTGAGGATATTTTTTCTGTTGATTTTTAGAGAGAGTGGGAGGGAGAGAGAGAGAGAAACATCAATTGATTGGTTGCCTCCCTCACACACCTTGACCAGGGCCAGGGATTGAGCCTGCAACCCAGGTGCATGCCCTTGACTGGGACTCGAACCGGAGACCCTTGGGGGCATGGGCGGACGCTCTAACCACGAGTGACACTGGCCAGGGCAGGCCTCTGATTCTTGCTGGTGGAGCAGCGAAGCGAGAGCGCCTGGGTCCGGGTCCCGTTCCATCTTGGTCTCTGTGTCTGTGGACCAGATGCGGAGCCTCCCCATGTCCCAGATCCCCCTTCGTTTGCAAGGGATTTATACTGATGATCATGGTGTCACAGGCTGTTAGACTGTGAAACCAGCTACAGCTGCGAGGCACTTGGACGGGTGAGAGAAATGACCTCTGTCTTTAATTTTCCTGTTTAGCATTGGGTCCCCAGAAGATCTGGGAGGAACCTTAATAATAGCAGAGCCCAGGGTCGGGTCAAGGTTGCTGGGGACAATCTTAGAGTCCTACACTGTGCGTGAGAACCCAGCCTTGGTCAGATCGGAGAAGCGTCCCTCTGTCCGTCCCTCACTTGCTATGTTTTTAAAAACAAGAATTAATTGGAGTTTTGTCATCTGCGTTTTCAGCATCAACCGGGATGTCTGTGGTTCTTCTCTGTTAATGTGGAGAATCCCACCCACGCCCTTATTAAAGGGCCTTGTCTGTGAATCCTGGGGGGAGGTGAGGGTGCTGGGGCAGGTGGTTGTGAGGTGGTGGAGGAGGGGTGGTAGGAGGGTCCCAGCTCCAGGACTCCCAGAGAAGAAAGGAAAGGAAAAGGAAAGCTCTTCCCCAACCCCATCCACCAGTTACCAGGTGGTCCGAGAGCCCATGGGGGAGGTTTGTGGGGTGAGCTCTGGGCAGGCCTGCGGTGCCAGGGCCACAGGGATCTGGGGATTGTGCAGAGCTTAGCAAAGGCTGTGTCTGTGGGGACATGGACAGAGTTGGGGCTTCTGACCGGGACCCTGAAGCTCCAAGGAGTGGCCACTGTGGCCTGCAGGGCTCTCAGCTGGGCCTGTGCCAGCCAAGGCCTCCCCTCCTCCCACACTCATTCCCCACCTCGTCCACCGTCCACCGGGGCTGAGCCTCTTGGGCCTCAAAGGACAGAGTGTGATGGGTGCGCTCCACAGAGGACAGGGGAGGGCGAGGGTGCACCTGGAGGGGTATGTGGACAACACCCAGCCCATTTGAGCCCTGTGAGGCGCCCCTGGGCTCTGAAGGGAGAAGATGAATATTTCCATTAACTCCAGAAGAAAAGCGTGGATGTAATTCAGGCTCCCTCCCTCCCTCCCTCCCTCCCTCCCTCCCTCCCTCCCTCCCTCCCTCCCTCCCTCCCTCCCTCCTTCTCTCCTTCATTGTGGAAGATCCTAATGTGCACACACAGGGAGAGAGCGGTCCCCTGGCACCCTGTGCCTGTCACCCCACTTCCAGGCTCTGGCTTTCCCACCACATGGACAGCAATGAGACAGTCTTCCCGTGTTGTCTGACGATGCCACATGGAGCCCAGCCCCGTGTCACATGGATGCTGACACACTCTCCTCAGACTCACTCGTGTTCCCGTCTGGACTGGCTCACTCGGTGCCAATCCCACATTCCCACGACAATACCTACTTTGACATGTGATCGTCCCACAACAGTATGCACCGCACATCCAGTCTGTGTGAACAAGCCTGGCGAGGGCCACAATTTCCCTTTGCATCTTGTTTTTACAGCAACATACATGAATAAGCCTAGGTATTTGGATAATACGCGGGCACTAAATATTGCAAAACTCGTGTGGTGAGGAAGGAGGAAGGTATCAGAGGGCGGGAGGAGGGGAGAGGTTTTGAGTCCACTGACATGCAAATTAATGGCCCTTTGTTGCCACCGACTCCACTCGATGCATATTTATGGCCAGCGAAGGCCAGCCCGGTGTAATTGGACGCCATGCTATTCGCTGTATGTATTTATTTTCCCCAGGCGTCCCTCATAAATCTGTAGCCAGTTCATCCTTCCCGGGCCGGGGGTGGGGCTCTGGTGGCCCGGACTCTCCTGCTCTGTGGGAGGCAATAGACGGGGCTCCGGTCTTGGCTCCACAAATGAACTGTCCATTCTCTGAACTCGATGGCGTGTCCCCTCCCCCTATTAACACCACTTTAGGCTACAAGTCACAGGATAAAGAAGCCGCGAGGGGCACATTCCCACTCTGTCCAACTGCTTCTCCTCGAGCTCAGGTCTTCACTTCTGCAGCCCCTTCTGAGAGTGGGGCTGGCGCTGGGGGAGGAGGCTGAGGGAGGGGACCTCATGCGCCCGGAATGTGGAGACTCGGCTTCGAGCTCTCCTAACACTGGGGTCTCCTGGAAGCGTCTCCTGGAAGCGCCTGCTGCCCCACGCTGGGAGCATCCCTGCAGAGCAAGGCCCAAAGCAGAGCACTCTTTCCAGGGTTTTTTTCAGGTCAATCCCCTGTCCCTCATGTCCACATCTGGTCCAGCCACACCCACAGCCCCCCATGTCCTCATCTGGTCCAGCCACACCCACAGCCCCCGTGTCCACATCTGGTCCAGCCACACCCACAGTCCTGCCCTGACAGACCCAGGGTGGGCAGCCCGTCTTTCCGCTTCCGCAGGGACGTCCGTGGAGCTCGCTGCCAGGTGCCGGGTGGCTCAGTGGGTTGATACGAAGCTCAGCAGCTACAGGACCCTGGGACTTCTGTTCCCTCTCAGGTCAACCTCGGTAAGTTGGGTTTCCAAACAGTTTGTCTGTTTCCATGAAGTCCTGACTTCGCCACTTTGTCGGCGCGAAGCTGTTGATCGCGTTACGTTTGGCCTGTCGGTAACGTATGGAAAGGTAGACTTCATGGCCGCAGAGCAGAGCATCCTGGGGCGTGACGTGAACTTCCTGCGAGTGTGGAGGGAGCGTGTCCCTGAAGGCCACTGCGGGGAGCTGAGGACACTCAGTCTAAACCCCGAAGCAACCGGAGAAAGGAGCAAAAACAAAGGTTCATAATAAAGCCACTAAGGGGATGCTGTGGAACCACAGAAACCGTCAATTGATCTGTCAGAAAAGGAGGACAAAGGGGACCCAAAACACACAGGACAAACAGACAACAGTTGGCAAGATGACAGACGCGCGCAATAGCAATATTCCCATGAAATATAAATGGTTTACAGGCCCTGATTAAACGCAGGGGCAGCCTAGTTGGTTGGTAAAGCGAGACTCAAACACAGGCGATCCATCAGGAGTTCTGCTTAAAGAGGCAAGTTCACAGGAAAAAGTGAACCAGCACACCCTGTGCTGACTCGGACATGTCAACGACCATTAACATCAGACGAAGTACACCTCAGAGCAGAGATGTTACCATATTCTGGGTCATAAAAAGTCATAATATATTTAAAGGGATTTAAATCATCCAAAGGCTGTTTCTGAATGCAATGGAATTAAATTAGAAATCAATAAGAGAAAGGCCTTTGAAAAAACCCCGATATTTGGAAAATAAATAATGCATTTCTACATAACCCATAGGTCAAAGAAAAAGATAAAAAGAAAAATTTAGAAAACATTTTGGACTAAAGGAAAATTAAAATACAGCAGATGAAACTTTGTGGGATCGCTACAGCTGTTCTCAGGCGGAGACTGACAACGACCAAAGCCTGTATTAGAAGAAAGGCGTCCTGGCCGCGTAGCTCAGTTGGCGAGAGCGTCCTCCTGATACACCAGGGTTTCGGTTCCATCGCCCGTCGGGCACAGACAAGAATCCCCCAATGATGCGTGAATCAGGGAGCAACACATCACTGTTTCTCTCTTTCTCTTTCCCTTCCTCTCTAACATCAATAAATTAAAAAATAAAATAAAATAAAAAACAAGAAAAAGATATTTTTAAAAATTTTATTTTATTTTATTATTTTATTTTATTATCTTTATTGTTGAGAGTATTACAATGCCCCCCCATTGCCCCCCTCCACCCCCTACCCCCACCCAAAGCCTTCCCCACACTGCTGTCTGGTCCATGGGTTATGCATACGTCTCTATAAATTCTTTGGTTGATCTCTCCTCACCCCCACCCACCCCACCTTCCCTCTGAGATCCCTCAGTCTCTTCCATGGGTCTATGTCACTAAATCTATTTTGTTCATCAGTTTATTATGTTCTTTAGATTCCACCTATGAGTGAGATCCTGTGATTTTTGTCTTTCTCTGCCTGGTTTATTTCACTCAGCACAATACTCTCCAGGTCCATCCTTATGTCTTTATTGATTTCAGAGAGGAAGGAAGAGAGAGAGAGAGATAGAAACATCAGTGATGAGAGTCATTGATCGGTCGCCTCCTGCATGCCTCCCACGGGGCATTGAGCCCACAACCCGGGCCTGTGCCCTGACCGGGAATCCAACCACGATCTCCTGGATCCTAGGTCAATGCTCAACCGCTGAGCCACGCCAGCTGGGCAAGGAAAAGCTCTTAATCCATGACCTCTGGGCAACAACAACTAAGCTAAAATTAAACCTAACGTGAGTAGAAGGAAACAAGTCGTAAACTAAGCGCAGAAACCAATGGAAGATGAAACAGACAAAGAGAGAGAAAACCAGTAAATACTGACTGTGCGGTTTTGGAAAGATTTAAAAAATGGGCAAATCTCCTGTACACCAAATGAAAACGAAAACAGAGCTGAAGCACCAGGCCTAGGCGCGTCCTTGGTGAATGCGGGTGCTCTGCTCTCCTCGGCTTACAGGGCGGCCGAGGCTACGTCGCCGTCAGCAGCAGCGCTCCTGCGACACAGAAGCACCAGCTCACATGGAGCCGTTACAAGAGAACTGCAGACCAGCACCTCTGATGAGTGTAAATGCCAACTTTCTTACAAAAGTTTTAGCAAACAGAATTCAACGAAGCAAGAGAAAGGAAAGAAAATACATCCTTACCAATAGGATTTATCTCAGCCACACAAGGTCCTTTTAACACTTGAAAATCAATTAAATATAATGGGCCCTATTAGCACTCTAAAGAGGCAAACACATCCACTCGTCTCAACGGATGCAAACATATAAAAAAACAAGCCAGAAAACCTTGGTAAAGTGGAGGCGGGTCCACGATGAAAATTCTCAGCAGACTGGGAATGGGGGGGGGGTGCTGGGTGGCGCAGGGCCGGGGGGTCCCCCCGAGCAGGGCAAGGCGCCTGCTCCCGCGGGTCCCGCCAGTGTCGTGCGGAGCCTCTCACCAGTGCGATGGGTCAGAATGCATCGGTCATACGCCGCGTCTGGATTTCAAATCAACAAGTAAAACTACCTTTATTCGGCGACGGAGTGATCGCATGCTCAGAAAATCCCGTGGACTCTGTAAAAGCGACTAAACATAATAAGGGAGTTAGTGTGATTGCAGGACACAAGGCTAACATACAAAATCGTCTGTATATTTATATACTCACAACAGACAGTCAGAAAATAAAATACAAAACAATAGTTCTCCTGCCCTGGAGGGTGTGTCTCGGCGGTTAGAGCGCCAGCCCGCGGGTTCGATTCCCGGTCAAGGGCGTGTACCTCGGTCGCAGGTTCCATGCCCGGCCCAAGTCCTGGTGCAGGTGGGAGGCACCCAATCGATGTGTCTCTCTCACATCGATGTTTCTCTCTTCCTCTCTCCCTCCCTCCCTTCTACTCTCTCTAAAAAAAAAAAAATCAATGGAAAAAATATCCTTGGTGGAGGAATCAGAACATCAAAGTGCGGAGGTGTTTCAGCGTGAGACGCCCTGGGGGCTGCAGAACTGCTGAGCGGAACTGCAGCAGAGTCAGGAGGGCAGGTGAGCAGGGCCCGCAGGACCCGGCCTTGTCCGGGCACCAGTGCTCCCTAAACCCGTCTACCGGTTCAGCACAGCCCAATCGGAACCTCATCCAGCACTTTCGCAGAAATTAATAAAACTGATTCTGAAATTCACTCAAAAACGCAAAGAGCCTGCGATAAATGCAACAACCCTGAAGAGAGGCGCAGAGCCGGACCACTCGCACCCCCGATTTCAGGACCGATAAGGCCTTGGCGAGCAGACCGAGGGACTCGGTTTAGAAATAGAAAAACAGCCTGGTGGGTGTCAGCGGTTGAGTGTCAACCTAGGAACCAGGAGGTCAGGGTTCGATTCTGGTCAAGGCACAGGCCCGGGTTGTGGGCACAATCCCCAGTCGGGGGCGCGCAGGAGGCCGCCGGTCAATGACTCTCATCATTGATGTTTCTCTCTCTCTCCCTCTCCCTTCTCCTCTCTGAAATCAACAAAAACATTTAAGAAAAAAAGAGAAATAGATCGATGGGTGAAAGGAACAGGAAAGGAGGTCCAGAAACAGCCCGGCGCCTGCAGTCAGCCGGTTATGACTGCGCTGCAGAGGCAGTTCAGTGAATGAAGGACGGTCTTTTACCATATGGTGCCGGGACATTAAGATACACATACGCCAAAAATACAACAACAACCGTAACCTTATCTCTCACCATCTGCAGAAGTTAATTCAAAATGAGTCATAGCCCTAAATATAAAACCTAAACTACAAAACTCCCGCAAGTTTACGTGGGGAAAAAATCTCTGTGACCTTGGTTTACGCAAGTAGGTCAGAGACGGGTTGCCAAAAGTAAGATCTCTAAACCAAAAATTTGATAAATTAGACTTCATTAAAGTTTTAAAAAAACCCACACTTTCCGGTCTTCAAAGGCAGACCGCTACGTGAGAAGGACAAGCCGCGGGCGTGGGAGGTTTATAGCGTGTGTTTGGTAAGAACGCGTGTCCAGAATTTATAAGGGATCCTCAAAGCCTGAAGAGACAATAACCCGGTAAGAGTGGACAAACCATTCGAACAAAACGTCCACTAAAGAAGATGCATGGACGGCAAGTCGGTGCGAGAGAACGGCCCGGCGTCCCCGGCCGTCAGGGAAACGGGCGTGTGTCTGAGAGAATCGATAAATGGAAAGGCCGGTGCCACCCCAGGCGGGGAGCCGGGCGCTGGCCACTCCCGAAGGGAACCTGACCACTTCGGAAAACCGGCCATTTCTTAAAATAGATGAATGGAGCCTTTCATCCCCAAATGTCCACTCGGTCCTTCAGGGAGGAGACCTCTCCCCCGGGTCCCCACGAGGGGCAAAGGCTGACAGCAGAGCACGGCCTGCTCTCGGGCGTCCACGAGACCTTGGCACACATGGCACAGGGAGCGAGGGGTGCCCGCCTGGCCTGGAGCCCTGGGGTCAGCTCAGGGGCTCCCCCTTTTCCACGTGACTCAGGCCGACTGACAGCATCCAGGTCCTGACATGGACACGGGTCAGCTGGGGCTTGGTCATGGCGCAGGGACAGTCCTTCCCGCCTCCACTGATCACGTGAATGAAAAGCTCTGGGGAAGCCCTAAGCTGTGTGCTGCTAGGAGGGTCCCGAGGCTGGCGGCAGGGCCACTGCCTGGCAGCGCCCGCGCCTGTGTCTCCCGGTGCCCTCTTCCCCGAGGCGCCCTTCCCCTGAGTTGCCGGTGCCCCCCCAGGCTTGGCTGGGTGCAGCCGCCCCACCTGCAGGTGCCAGGTGGCTCCTTCCTGCAGCGCTGAGACCCCAGTGCAGACTCACCTGCCAGTCTCCCTGCCCCTCGGCCGGCGGGCACTTCCTCCCTCCCGGGGCTGCGAGGGTGGAGCAGGTGCTTTCAGACTCGGAGAGCGTGGCCCTGGAGCCTCCTCCGGATGCAGAGCTGTGGCCCGAGTCCTGCAGGGCTCTGCACCAGGCGGGGAGGCGAGCCGGCCACGGGCACTGCCCCTCCCTCGGCCACATGCCATCTGGTTTCATGGGTTTTCTTTTTGGGTCCACACTGGTGGAAACGTGAAATAACGAAGCAGTTAAAATTCATGATCCACACTTTCGTGCCATTACTATTGCATTAGCATGAAATTATACTTCTAGTTACTCATAATTACACTCATAATTATTCAATTTATCACCGCGGGCCCTCCTGGAAGTTTTATTGGAGGCTTTATTAACATTAATAAATTGTTTTTCTTCGTCTCCATGTTATGAATTCTTCTCGCGTGTGATGTGATCTATTGGCCGTAACGTCATCACGAATCCCCGCGCTGGTGGCGTCTCGGCGTCGGGAGGGACCTTCGTCGCAGGTCCAGTGTGTGACTCGGGGTCCCAGGGGGACGGCCGGTGCCCCCCGCTGCCCCCGCAGCGCGGCCCGGGAGGCTCGGGGGCTTCGGAAGGCCCGCGGGCCGCAGTCCCCGCCCGGGCCCGGGCCCCGCCCCCCCGCCCCGCCTTCCGGCCTCTGGGGCCCGGCCCGTGTCGCAGGCTTCAGGAGGTGGCGAGCGGCCGAGGGCTGTGGGCCGAGCGCCGGGGCCCCCCATTCGCACGCTGAAGCCCCGGCCCAGCGAGGCGCGGGGGGCGCTGGCCCGGGAGCCAGATA
This sequence comes from Miniopterus schreibersii, assembly GCF_964146895.1. Classification (NCBI taxonomy): domain Eukaryota; kingdom Metazoa; phylum Chordata; class Mammalia; order Chiroptera; family Miniopteridae; genus Miniopterus; species Miniopterus schreibersii. The sequence continues at coordinate 186,947,667 of NC_138102.1, read as the reverse complement.
CTAAGGTTAAAGGAGCGATGAGGGTGGGGCCCTCGGCGGCAGTCCCCGCCCCCTGTGGCAGTCCCCGCCCCCCGCGGCAGTCCCCGCCCTCTGTGATAGCCCCGCCCCCCGCGGCAGTCCCCGCCCCTCCGCGACAGTCCCCGCCCCCCGCGGCAGTCCCCGCCCCCTGTGGCAGTCCCCGCCCCCTGGGGCAGTCCCCGCCCTCTGTGATAGCCCCCGCCCCCTGCGGCAGTCCCCGCCCCTCGGCGGCAGTCCCCGCCCTCTGTGATAGTCCCCGCCCTCTGTGATAGTCCCCGCCCCCTGGGGCAGTCCCCGCCCCTCTGAGCCAGTCCCCGCCCCCTGCGGCAGTCCCCGCCCTCTGTGATAGTCCCCGCCCCCTGGGGCAGTCCCCGCCCCTCGGCGGCAGTCCCCGCCCCTCGGCGGCAGTCCCCGCCCTCTGTGATAGTCCCCGCCCCCTGGGGCAGTCCCCGCCCCTCTGAGCCAGTCCCCGCCCCCTGCGGCAGTCCCCGCCTGTCCCGACCATCACAGCCGCCCCGGGGTGGGCTGGGTCCTTCCCTGGCAGCCCAGAGACCCGCTGTGGCCCTCGGTGCTGGAAGCGTGGTGTGGGTGGGCGCGGCCTGTGGGTGGGCGCGGCCTGTGGGTGGGTGCGGCCTGTGGGTGGGCGCGGCCTGTGGGTGGGTGCGGCCTGTGGGTGGGCGCGGCCTGTGGGTGGGCGCGGCCTGTGGGTGGGTGCGGCCTGTGGGTGGGCGCGGCCTGTGGGTGGGCGCGGCCTGTGGGTGGGTGCGGTCTGTGGGTGGGCGCGGCCTGTGGGTGGGCGCGGCCTGTGGGTGGGCGCGGCCTGTGGGTGGGTGCAGCCAGGGCTGTCATCTCGGGACGGCAGGAGAGCAGCGTTCTGAGGTGTCCCCGGAAAGGCTGCAGCTGTGGCCTCGGGGCCGCCCTGCTGAACGCGGGTGTCAGGGCGCCTCCAGGGCCCGCCCGGGGTCAGCTGCGTCCTGCACAGGCTGCCGGCCTCTCTGGGGTGCAGGGCCCACCCTCTCTGAAGGGTCTGTGCCCACCGTCCAGGGGGTGCTCTGGGGGCTGTGGGACTGCCTGGGGCCCCTGGGGCAGGGATGAGTAGGGGACAGAAGCCCCATCCGGCCTCAGCCGGAGCAGCCCATGTTCCCCATTTTAAGTCAATCCGTGGAGGCCTTGAGTTCAAGGCCATCAGCACCCGGATATGCAGAAGAGCAGACCCAGGCCCAGAGCAGAGCAAAGACCCGCGGGTGCTGGGCTGTGTCCTGTGGCGTCTCTGGGTCCCTCAGGACCATAGGAACAGAAGGTGGGACCCGCAGCCCAGACTAGGGCCTTGGAGGGGGAGGCGGGGGTCAGGGAAGGGCTGGCTCACAGTCTCTGCACCCCCTTCCCCGCCCCCAGCTGCTTTCCCCGCCCGGGCCCCTGTCCAGGCAGAATCACAGCCTATAGCGGGGTTCCCGGGATGGCTGGACGCTGGGGGGGTTGGCCGGGTTTAAGGGAGGAGACGCTGGCGGAGAAGGCGCCTCTTCACAGCGGGAAACACACCTGTGACTGTTTTTAGTAGAATCTGTTTTTCCACGGACAGCGACTCTCCTCCCCGTAGAAGCAGAGAGTCAGGTTCAGAGAGAGCTCTTCACGGGGAGCCAGTGGGGGCACGTCCCCCGAGGTTCCCTTAAAGCCCCTGGTCTCAGAGATCCCAGACCCTCAGGGCACCCAGTCCAGCCCTGTCCGGGGTCCACGCTGCCGCTCACCCGGCCCTGAGGCCGCCTCAGCATCATTGCTCTTTCCCCACGTGCCCCCCTCCTCGCCCTGGCACGGGGCCCTGGTGCCCGCTGAGACCTTCCTCTGAGAAGTGGTGCCTCCCTGGGGCTGCCCCCTCACCCCACCCGTCGATGGGACCTCAGCCCCCAGGAGAGATGGGAGCGGCTACCCACCCCTTCTATTCCTCCCTCCACAGCCCCTCGCTGCTGGAAAGAGGCCTCGGACGTGAACTGCAGATGGACAGGCCATCGGATTCTAATTTGGACGCCCCGCTGTGTTTTAAACACAGAGCTTTTTATTCATTTCTAAAGTGCAGGGTCCACTGACCACGTAAGAATAAAGGGACATCAACTCGACCGAGCTACAAAGAATGGCTCCACCATCCTCACTCTGATTAATTCAATCCTCTGGTTTACAGTTGTCTACAAATCGTGCGCTGCTTTAAAATCCATCCCAAATTGAAAACGCATTTAAAATATTGATGCGTTATTGCCAACGAGGGCAAGATAACCTCAGTGAGCCGCGCGTCGGGATGAGTCATTGGAGCGCAGACCTGCTAATAGCGGTGCGCGGCCGCCCCGTCCGACCGGAGGCCTCGTCTCCGCGTCTTTCATAAAGAATTTAAAGGGCCAAGGCTCGCGTGTGGCTGTGGAGAGATGGGTGGCATTCATTACTTCTTACTTAATTTTTTCCCTAACTGTGGAGTGTGAGGTGCGGATCACTTTTAAATTACATTCGCACATGATGAACCAGCCCGGATACGCGGCCCTGTAATTGAATCCCGACGAAAACGTTCGTGCAGGAGCGATGGCCCGCAGGCGGCTATTTTGGGACCGAGGCAGAAGTGGACGGAAACGCAGGACTCTATTCGCATAGAGAACCTCTGCGCCCATGATCGTCTCAGTAAAAAATGGGCTAATTTGGGGATGGCGTCCATTCCAATCTGGACATGGCCGTGACTGTCAGTGCCCTGGGGGAGGAGGCTTCCTATTTTTATCCTGGCCACCTCCAGCTCTCAGGCCTGACAGTGGGTCCTCTTGTGCTCGGGGACCCATAGGCACCCCTCTCGCTGAGCAAGGACATCTCTGAATTCACAGCAGGTCCGTGAAGTCTGGAGACCATCCCTGGACTGGGTCGGAAAATCGAAACCACCACCCAAAGGAAAGTTCTCATGCAATCCGAGCATAGTCCTTCGGTTGTTGTAACCAACACACACACACATGCACACACATATGCACACATATGCACACACCACGCACACACACACACATGCACACACACACATGCACATGCACCATGCGTGCACGCACACACACACACACCAAGCACACTCATGCACATACCACAAACACATCACACCCACGCGCACACATATACACACGTGTGTGTGTGTGTGTGTGTGTATTTACATGTGCTTTTGGCCACAATTATACAATTATCTGGATTTTCACTGCAGTTTTTAGTGGGCTTCTCTCGGATCAGACAGCATTCTTTGAGGTAAAATCGTAATAGTTCTCAGTTCATGACACAGGAAAAATACAAGTTGGAACGACCGTTCTGCAAAACTGAACAGGACGAGGGAAGCAGACGCTTACTGAGACTGGTCTGTGAGGAGCGCCATCAGCCCGTCATGGGCATTTCTGGAGCCAGCCCCTCGCCCCCTCCTCCCTCGACTCCCGGCTCTGGGGTGACCTGGGCCTCCCCGGGGCTGGCCCTGCACACCCATCCCCGTCCCCACGAGAGTGAAACTCCTCGGCCCCTGGAAACACCCAGAGCCCCAGGGCTGTGAGGAGGGCCAGCCGTGGGGACCCTGTGCCTGCCCTCCTGGGTCCCGTCCGCCGTCCAGAGCCCGACTGCAGCCTGCCGGTCATCATACATGTCCGCGGGGAGCCCCGCTCTCGGGCCGCGCAGGCCTGGGTGGAGGCTGCGTCCAGGTCGGGAGTGGCGAGGGCCAGCCAGTGCTCAGAGGAGAAGGTGTTCAGGCCCAGTGGTCCCGAGAACTCATCGAAGGCAGGTAGTGTCCCCCTGGGGACTGCTGGGGTGACAAGGTAGAGCCTCACAGTGCAGGTTTCTTTTCTTTCTTTCTTTCTTTTTTTTTTTAAAACATGTTTCTATTGATTTTAGAGAGAAAGGATGAGAGAGGGAGTGAGAGAAACATTGACGAGAGAGAAATAAACCTGGGCAAGTCCCCTGTATGGGAACTGAACCAGAGACCTCTCGGTCACTGGATGACACCCAGCCAACTGAGCCACGCCAGCCAGGGCCCAGCGCAGGCTACTGAAAGCCCGGCAGAGTGGGCAGCAGGCTGGCCCCAGGCACCGTGACGATGCGCCTGGTTGGGGGCTGGGCACCGTGGGCCTGCACAGTGTCCCTCGCCGGGGAGGCGCCCGGCCAGCTCTGTGCTCGAGCGAGGAGGGTGAGAGGAAAGGTCCAGGTGCCCCGACCACAGACGTCAGGCCCTCGGCTCCCTGGAGACCCTGCAGGGCCCGGCTGTGCCACAAGCCACCTGAAGTCTGCGAGGACCTCCCTCTTGCTCCGCTGCCCCCAGCCCCTCACAGAACCCCAGCGCTCCCCAGGGAAGGTGGGCGCCTTCCCAAGGCCCTCGCCCTGTGCCTGCCACGGACGAGCACGCCAGTGCCCGAGTTTGCGGTAACCAGCGGCATTTCCCATCAGCCATCTGTGACCCAGTGCGTGGCTTTGAGGGTGGTGATCCATCACGGGCCCGGGAGCCCAGCAGCGAGGACGGGATGCCCGGAACAAACAGCGGGGTGCGGGGCTCTGGCTCACGGAGGCGCAGTGGAAGGCGCCCGGCGCTGGTGATTTACGGCGACGCTGTCCCAGCCACGGTGGAAGGGCCTGCCTGCCAGGCCCCCTGCTCGGTGGGAAACCATCCTGGTCCTGGAGCCGTACACGGACTTCCCGGGGGCCCGACGTGCTGGGTCCCTCCCCAACACCAAGGAAGCTGGCGTCACCTCCGGAAAGCGCCTGTGCGGACACGCAGCGTCGGGCTGGGTGGCCTTTTTCCTTCCGTTCTTTCTTTTAGCAAATTGAAAAACAAGCATTTAAAACTCTTCAGATCTATTTTTCGAGGCTGAGACGTCCTCAGTTCAATATTGAACGTGGCCCCACGCTCTCCGCGGGTCTCTGTTCACCTGGTCTTGTCCTGGCGGCTCTGTCTTCGTGTGGGCAGCCCCTGGGCCCAGAAACACGCCCTTTTGCTCTGTGTGCCCCGAGCCAGTGCCCCACGTGCAAAATCAGACCACTCAGTCGGGCTGGCGAGCCCTGAGGTGCAGGCCCGGCGCCCCTTCCCTGAGGCAGGCACCCCGATCTGCAAGCTGGTCCTCATCTGTGACGTGGGTGGCACCTCTGTGTCCCTCCGTGGGCCGTGTGGCCCATACTCACCTGAAGACGGGAATTCCTGTCCCTTTTCTAAGGAAATGGTGCTGAAGCACCCTGGGGTCACCTCTCCTTCCTGGGAGTACTCAGTGGGGTCACCCACAGTCACACAGAGTGGTGAGGTCACAGGGCTGTGGTCACCCACAGATGCAGGGAATGGTGACATCACAGGCCTCCGCTCCAGGCCGAGTGGACAGGTCATCTCACCTGGAGCGTGGAGTCTGCACAGAAGCCGCGAGCAGGACCCGGGGGACCAGGAGGCCGAGCGTGCAGCCCCCGGCTGCCGGGGCCGGAAGGGGGAAGCTGGGGGTTCCTGTTACGCAGAAAAGGAAGACAGGAGAAAACCGGCGCCCGGCGCCCCACCCGTCCTTCCAGGCTCGTGGGGAAGTGGCCGGAGCTGGCACTCGCCTTCCTCCAAGGTCATCTCGGGTGAGCCCCGCGCTGGGCTGGGAGGGCGCCCAGAACATTCCAGATCACGGGTGAGACAGCCGTGGAGTCGGCCGTGGCCCCCGGCCTGAGAGGACAGTGCGCCTCTGAATTGTGGGTGGAAAACGAAACTAAAAGAGCCCAAAAGCGTGCGTTTGTACATCAGCGCATCTACTTCAGACGCCCTGCAGGCGGGTGAGGGGAGCAATGGGGGTGGGCGCAAACGCGGCTGGTGCTGAGGTGCCCGATGCTGCTGACCCTTTGGGCGTGTGATTTCCATGCCTTTCATGACTCGTCCCAAACTCCCCTCAGACGGCGAGACACCTGCCTCACCGCCTCACTCGCTCTTTGCTGCTTATTAAAACCAAGACTTAGCCCGGCCGGGCGTGGCTCAGCGGTTGAGCGTCAACCTATAATCCAGGTGATCGGGGTTCGATTCCCCGTCAGGGCACATGCCCGGGTTGCAGGCTCGATCCCCAGTCGGGGGCGAGCAGGAGGCAGCCGGTCAATGACTCTCACCATGGATGTTTCTCTCTCTCCCCCTCTCCCCTCCTCTCTCTGAAATCAGTAAAAACATACTTAAAAAATATAAAACAAAATTTGGGCGTAAAGCAAGGATCCTGTGCAAGGACCCGCTGGGACCTGTGCTCCCGGAGAGAAGACGGGGGACAGAGCAATGGTCACGCCCCCCCCCCCCCCGGCCGTCCCAGGAGCAGAGTGCGTCTCTGTGGGCAGTGCACAGGTGGGGGGGCCCTGGGGGCTCAGGGGTCACCCCCACGGGGTGGCCTTGGCCCTGCACTGGGCGTGTCATCCCGACGGTGTGGGGCAGACGTCGGCTTCGACGTGGCCTTGCTCCTAGTGACCCCCGAACCGGGATGCCCTGCAGTGCTCCGGGGGGCGGCGGGCCGGGCGAGCATCTACCCCTCGGCGAAATGTTCGAAGCACAAGGGGAGGGAGGTGACAGATGCTCCTGGAAGGAGGCCAGCGGGGTGACGGGAATGAACGCGTCCTCGCCCGAGAACGCGGCGTCCCCAAACCGTGCCCACGGCTTTTTATTTATAAAATATAATTTAAGCACGTGCTTAAATTTTATATAATTCATTAAAGCGAGAGAGGTAAGTGCTTTCCCATAATTAAAATGCGGCCCAGCCGGTTCTCGGGCGTGAGGCAGTGGGTGAAAGTGATTGTGCCCCGCGGGGGGGCTGCGGGTCCGTCCTTGCAGCCCCAGCACCTCGCAGGCAATTGATTGCTCCTGGCCCGGGAAACGGGCGCCCGACGAGCCCACTTTACTGCCCCTAATTGCTTCTCTCTAGCGTGGAGAGCGGGGCTTCCGACGAAGCCCGTTAACCCGTGGCTGGTGGGGATAAACAGGAGTGTTTTTAGGAGCCGTGGGGCCAGGACTCAGCCCACGGTGCCCAGGGCCTCCGGCAGGCCCCTGCGCTCGCTCGGCCCACAGGACGGCTCTCTCCGGGCTCCCAGGAGCTGTCGCCCGCCGGGACTGAAGGGGGCCTGGTCTGCCTCCTGGGGTCCCGCGAGGGCCGGGGGCGGTGCAGAGGCTCCCGCGGTGCAGGCGCGGTGCCGCGGGCCGAGGACGACCGTCCCGGGGTTTCGGCGGGCACCTGACATCATGTGTGAGGGGCACAGGTTTCGCTCTTGTTCCCCCTCGTTTGAAGGTTACGAGGGAAGGAAACGTGCTTCCCACCCGTCCGCTGAGATGTATCGTGACTCCTCCAACGTCCGTTTTGAACCACAAACGTGGACATCGGCTGGCCTACATTAAGGGCCGTGACAAACGTCCGACTTTAAACCTGCTCCCCGTTGGGCCAGGCACGTGCTGGGTGCTGGGCAGGGGCTGAGGGTCACGGTGGTGAGGACCCTGCACCCTCTGGCGGGCCCAGGGCCCCGGGGACGCAGGAACAGCCCACTGGCAGCGGCTCAGCGTGAGAAAAACAGCTCACAGCTCACATACAGCCTTGCGCGTCTTCCCCGAAAACACAGATCGTCTGAGCGTTAAGAAGATGTAGAAAATATCCTCTTACATTAAAAAATTATATGCATAGATGTGTGAAGATGAGTTTTCCTCCAGGAGCACGTCTCGAAGGTTCCTGCCTCTCTGCTCGCTCTAGGAAAATTTGAGTGGGAAATACATGAGATCTGGGGTGAGAGAAATCGAGCAGAAGGCAACATATTACTTTCCCAACGAGAAAGCTGGGACCCCCGCCTGCAGCCTTCCCGGCTGCCCCCCCACGGGCTCCGGGGGCCACCACACGGTCACTGGCATCCGGCCCAGAGACGCTCAGCTCCCTTCGGGTGGCTCGGAGCAGAGGAACATTTAAGATGCTGCAATATTCTGGTAATTTATTAATGATCTCGCGGAGCAGGCGCTGGCAGCCTTCCTGTCGGGGTGCTTCCTCACGGGGGGGAGCCTGTTTCTTTCCAAGGTTTATAAGCTTAAAATAAAAGCGGGGAGGAAATGACTCCGGGGAAGGAGCAAACCTGTGAACAGTGGATTGTGTAGAAATGAAACGACGGTGGAGGAGGAGGGGAGAGGGGAGGGCTTGTTCCTCCACGGGGCCGGCCTGGGGCCAGGAGGGGTCTGTGCGGACGAGGGGTGGTGCCTGTCAGGGGGCCCCGCGAGGTGCGTGCTGAGTGCCTGCTGTGGGGGGAGGGCTACCCTATGGGCTGGACCCCATGTGAAGCAGCTGAGGTCCTAGGCCTGGTGGGACCTACATTCTAGTTGGGGAGTAAATAAGTCACCTTAGATTCAGGAGCTGATCCGGGTACTGCGGACAGGAGAGGAAGTCACAGCGGCCTCCCTCGGGGTTCACGTAGCACGGGTAGGTATGGGGGTGCAGGAGGGGGTGAGCGTGGGACCCTCGCCAGCCGCCGGGGTATAATAAGAACCAGGACAGAGGAGTATACATCGAGCTCAGCACATGACAAGCACCGTGTTCCAGTGGCTGGTGTCCATTTATTTAACCCTCGACGTCATCCTCTGGGGCCATGTCACTGAAGAGCAGACCGAGTCGCGGGCATCCGTGTCCTTGTAACGGCCCCAAGGTCTTACTGCTGGAAGCTGCCCAGGCTGGGACTCACACGCCAGGCTCCAGAGCTCACGCTCTGTCCACAGGAAACATTCACGCAGGGGACGCGGTGTGGGAACAGCTCCTGACTGATGGCGCCCTGCGGTGCTCACAGCAGGGGCGGGGCGCTGGGTCTCCTGGCGGCGGGGAGGTGAGGGCACAGCAAGGCCGGGAATGATGGAGAGAATGGCACTGATGCCAGGCAGAGGCGCCTGAGGAGGGAGGGAGGGATGGAGGGAGGGAGGGAGGGAGGGAGGGAGGAATGGAGGGAGGGAAGGAGGGAGGGAGGGAGGGAGGGAGGGAGGGAGGGATGGAGGGAGGGATGGAGGGAGGGATGGAGGGATGGAGGGATGGAGGGATGGAGGGATGGAGGGATGGAGGGAGGGATGGAGGGATGGAGGGATGGAGGGAGGGATGGAGGGAGGGAGGGAGGGAGGGAGGGATGGAGGGATGGAGGGATGGAGGGATGGAGGGAGGGATGGAGGGAGGGAGGGAGGGATGGAGGGATGGAGGGATGGAGGGATGGAGGGAGGGATGGAGGGAGGGAGGGATGGAGGGAGGGAGGGAGGGAGGGAGGGATGGAGGGAGGGATGGAGGGATGGAGGGATGGAGGGATGGAGGGAGGGATGGAGGGAGGGAGGGAGGGATGGAGGGATGGAGGGATGGAGGGATGGAGGGAGGGATGGAGGGAGGGAGGGAGGGATGGAGGGATGGAGGGATGGAGGGAGGGATGGAGGGAGGGAGGGAGGGATGGAGGGATGGAGGGAGGGATGGAGGGAGGGATGGAGGGAGGGAGGGAGGGATGGAGGGAGGGAGGGAGGGAGGGATGGAGGGAGGGATGGAGGGATGGAGGGAGGGATGGAGGGATGGAGGGATGGAGGGATGGAGGGAGGGATGGAGGGATGGAGGGATGGAGGGATGGAGGGAGGGATGGAGGGAGGGATGGAGGGAGGGATGGAGGGATGGAGGGAGGGAGGGAGGGAGGGATGGAGGGAGGGATGGAGGGATGGAGGGAGGGATGGAGGGATGGAGGGATGGAGGGAGGGATGGAGGGAGGGAGGGAGGGAGGGAGGGATGGAGGGAGGGAGGGAGGGAGGGAGGGAGGGATGGAGGGATGGAGGGAGGGATGGAGGGATGGAGGGATGGAGGGAGGGATGGAGGGAGGGAGGGAGGGTTGGAGGGATGGAGGGAGGGAGGGATGGAGGGAGGGATGGAGGGATGGAGGGATGGAGGGAGGGATGGAGGGAGGGAGGGAGGGATGGAGGGATGGAGGGAGGGATGGAGGGATGGAGGGAGGGATGGAGGGAGGGATGGAGGGATGGAGGGAGGGATGGAGGGAGGGATGGAGGGATGGAGGGAGGGATGGAGGGATGGAGGGAGGGATGGAGGGAGGGAGGGAGGGATGGAGGGATGGAGGGATGGAGGGATGGAGGGATGGAGGGATGGAGGGAGGGATGGAGGGAGGGAGGGAGGGATGGAGGGATGGAGGGATGAGGGATGGAGGGAGGGATGGAGGGAGGGAGGGATGGAGGGAGGGAGGGAGGGAGGGAGGGATGGAGGGAGGGATGGAGGGATGGAGGGAGGGATGGAGGGATGGAGGGATGGAGGGATGGAGGGAGGGAGGGAGGGAGGGAGGGAGGGATGGAGGGATGGAGGGATGGGAGGGAGGGATGGAGGGAGGGAGGGAGGGATGGAGGGAGGGAGGGAGGGAGGATGGAGGGAGGGATGGAGGGATGGAGGGAGGGATGGAGGGATGGAGGGATGGAGGGATGGAGGGATGGAGGGATGGAGGGAGGGATGGAGGGATGGAGGGATGGAGGGAGGGATGGAGGGAGGGAGGGAGGGATGGAGGGATGGAGGGAGGGATGGAGGGAGGGAGGGAGGGATGGAGGGAGGGAGGGAGGGAGGGAGGGATGGAGGGAGGGATGGAGGGATGGGAGGGAGGGATGGAGGGATGGAGGGATGGAGGGATGGAGGGATGGAGGGATGGAGGGAGGGATGGAGGGATGGAGGGATGGAGGGAGGGATGGAGGGAGGGAGGAGGGATGGAGGGATGGAGGGAGGAGGGAGGGAGGGAGGGATGGAGGGATGGAGGGAGGGATGGAGGAATGGAGGGATGGGGGGGGAGGGATGGAGGGAGGGAGGGAGGGATGGAGGGATGGAGGGATGGAGGGATGGAGGGAGGGATGGAGGGATGGAGGGAGGGAAGGGAGGGATGGAGGGGGAAGGAGGGATGGAGGGATGGAGGGATTGAGGGATGGAGGGATGGAGGATGGGGGATGGAGGGATGGAGGGATGGAGGGAGGGAGGGAGGGATGGAGGGATGGAGGGAGGGATGGAGGGATGGAGGGAGGGAGGGAGGGAGGGATGGAGGGATGGAGGGATGGAGGGAGGGAGGGAGGGAGGGATGGAGGGATGGAGGGATGGAGGGATGGAGGGAGGGAGGGAGGGAGGGATGGAGGGATGGAGGGATGGAGGGATGGAGGGATGGAGGGATGGAGGGAGGGATGGAGGGATGGATGGGATGGGAGGGAGGGAGGGAGGGAGGGAGGATGGAGGGAGGATGGAGGGAGGGATGGAGGGAGGGATGGAGGGAGGGAGGGAGGGATGGAGGGAGGGATGGAGGGATGGAGGGAGGGAGGGATGGAGGGAGGGAGGGATGGAGGAGGGATGGAGGGAGGGATGGAGGGAGGGATGGAGGGATGGAGGGAGGGATGGAGGGATGGAGGGATGGAGGGAGGGAGGGAGGGAGGGATGGAGGGAGGGATGGGAGGGAGGGAGGGAGGGATGGAGGGAGGGAGGGAGGGAGGGAGGGATGAAGGGAGGGAGGGAGGGATGGGAGGAGGATGGAGGGATGGAGGGGATGGAGGGAGGGTGAGGGAGGGATGGAGGGAGGGAGGGAGGGATGGAGGGAGGGAGGGAGGGAGGGATGGAGGGATGGAGGGAGGGATGGAGGGATGGAGGGAGGGATGGAGGGATGGGAGGGATGGATGGAGGGATGGAGGGAGGGATGGAGGGAGGGAGGGAGGGAGGGATGGAGGGAGGGATGGAGGGAGGGATGGAGGGAGGGAGGGAGGGATGGAGGGAGGGAGGGAGGGATGGAGGGAGGGAGGGAGGGAGGGAGGGATGGAGGGAGGGATGGAGGGAGGGAGGGAGGGATGGAGGGAGGGATGGAGGGAGGGATGGAGGGATGGAGGGAGGGATGGAGGGAGGGATGGAGGGATGGAGGGATGGAGGGAGGGAGGGAGGGAGGGATGGAGGGAGGGATGGAGGGAGGGAGGGAGGGAGGGATGGAGGGATGGAGGGAGGGATGGAGGGAGGGATGGAGGGATGGAGGGATGGAGGGAGGGAGGGAGGGAGGGATGGAGGGATGGAGGGATGGAGGGAGGGAGGGAGGGAGGGATGGAGGGATGGATGGATGGAGGGAGGGATGGAGGGAGGGATGGAGGGATGGAGGGAGGGATGGAGGGAGGGAGGGAGGGAGGGAGGGATGGAGGGAGGGATGGAGGGAGGGATGGAGGGAGGGAGGGAGGGATGGAGGGAGGGATGGAGGGAGGGATGGAGGGATGGAGGGAGGGATGGAGGGAGGGATGGAGGGATGGAGGGATGGAGGGAGGAGGGAGGGAGGGATGGAGGGAGGGATGGAGGGAGGGAGGGAGGGAGGGATGGAGGGATGGAGGGAGGGATGGAGGGAGGGATGGAGGGATGGAGGGATGGAGGGAGGGAGGGAGGGAGGGATGGAGGGAGGGATGGAGGGAGGGAGGGAGGGAGGGATGGAGGGATGGAGGGAGGGATGGAGGGATGGAGGGAGGGATGGGGATGGATGGAGGGATGGAGGGAGGGATGGAGGGAGGGATGGAGGGATGGAGGGAGGGATGGAGGGAGGGAGGGAGGGAGGGATGGAGGGATGGAGGGAGGGATGGAGGGAGGGAGGGAGGGAGGGATGGAGGGATGGAGGGATGGAAGGATGGAGGGATGGAAGGAGGGAGGGAGGGAGGGAGGGAGGGAGGGATGGAGGGAGGGAGGGAGGGAAGGATGGAAGGATGGAAGGATGGAAGGATGGAAGGATGGAGGGATGGAAGGAGGGAGGGATGGAAGGAGGGAGGGAGGGAGGGAGGGAGGGAGGGAGGGAGGGAAGGATGGAAGGATGGAAGGATGGAGGGATGGAAGGATGGAGGGATGGAAGGAGGGAGGGAGGGAGGGAGGGAGGGAGGGAGGGATGGAGGGAGGGAGGGAGGGAAGGATGGAAGGATGGAAGGATGGAAGGATGGATGGAGGGATGGAAGGAGGGAGGGATGGAAGGAGAGAGGAGGGAGGGAGGGGAGGGAGGGAGGGAGGGAGGGATGGATGGAGGGAGGGAGGGGAAGTGGAAGGATGGAAGGATGGAAGGATGGAAGGATGGAGGGATGGAAGGAGGGAGGGATGGAAGGAGGGAGGGAGGGAGGGAGGGAGGGAGGGATGGAGGGAGGGAGGGAGGGAGGGATGGAGGGATGGAGGGATGGAGGGAGGGATGAAGGGAGGGAGGGAGGGAGGGATGGAGGGAGGGAGGGAGGGAGGGATGGAGGGAGGGAGGGAGGGAGGGATGGAGGGAGGGAGGGAGAGAGGGATGGAGGGATGGAGGGAGGGATGGAGGGAGGGAGGGAGAGAGGGATGGAGGGATGGAGGGAGGGAGGGAGGGATGGAAGGATGGAAGGATGGAGGGATGAGGGAGGGATGGAGGGAGGGATGGAGGGAGGGATGGAGGATAAATGGATGAAATAATGTGAATGAATGAACCCTGCCAAGCAGATGCTGAGGAGCCCCTGCTCCCGTGGCCCCGTGGCTCTGCCTGGAGCCTGCGCCGCATGACTGAGCCTCAGCACCTGGGACAGTCCCCGGCCCTGGCTCAGGTGGCCCACTGAGGGTGTGGGAGAGACGGCACACAGCTCACATTCGGTTCTCTTCACAGAAACCGCCCCCACGACCCTGACGGCATTCGGTTCTTACAGCAGCCCTGAGAGAGAAACACCCCCCTGCTGACATATAATTACGCCCATTATTTCATGAACACAACTTTATTTTATCCGTCTCTTTCTACGAGCCAGTTTCTACAACAGAGAAGACCCTAAGCAGTAAACATTTCATGGACAGAGTTAGGGGCAGGCATGTTTTTTACTATGATTCTGGGAACATTAAACATATTTTTAAATGAACTTTGCATCTACCACCTTTCTCTGTGTTGGACGGGGCTGTGCACCCACCGGACTCCTAGGGGCACCCACGGGGGAGCCCACTGCCTGACCCCCTTAGCCAGCTGGCACCTGCTGTCTGGACGGGGTGGGAAAGCGCTGTGAGGGGGCCTCCGGATTGGAGACCGAGGCGGGCCCGACAGGAGGGCGGGACAGGAGAGCTACAGGGGCTGAGGGCCCGTCGCAGGGTCAGGGTTTGGGCTCCCCTCAACCGTGATTTCAGAATTGGGGCGGGGCCGGCGGGACAGACCTTGTGGGGTGGCTGACGGCCCCGCAGAGGTGATGGGATATAAGGAAAGAGGCAAATACAGAAGTCGGAGGGCAGAGAGCTCGGGTTCAAGGTCGCCAGCCTCCGAATCGACAGTCCCCGCAGAGCCAGGGCAGAGCTCGGCTGCTGTGGGAAAAGCAAGGGTCCGGGCTTCTGGGTGGACACAGGACTGTCCGAGCGCCCTGGACAGTGGCCGCCACCCGCGTGTCTGTCTGTCCCTGGTGGTCACGCTCACTCGACAGGGAGCCCGAGCGGCTTCCTTGTCTCTTCCCTCCCAACACTGAGACCACAAACCACAGCCTGCACGCTCGCCAGCCGCTTTCTCTGCGGGGGGCCCCTTCACGGCCGGCCAGGTGCGCCCGGGGCCCCTAATTCCTGGGCCCCCGGGGTGCTCGGCGGCGTCCGGAGCGTGGGCTGCGACCCTGAGCAGTCGGCGGCGCGGCCTGGAGGCTGGGAGCCGACCGACGTTCCTGTAACCAGGCAACCGCTGATTTTCATAACCAGCCAGCGCAACGCCGCACGTGACAAATGTGCCAGGTAATGACCAGGCTTCCTCCACCCCCATATGCCCCGCAAACCCCAGAGAGCCGTTGGCAAAGAACTTGGGGACCTTGAGACACCCAAGGGACACACTTGAGAGGAAAGGTGCCCGGGGAGGGGGAGAGGAAGACTCTCTGGGGCCAGAACCCAGCTGCCGCCGGGGCCAGCGGCTGAGCCTCACGGGGGGGGGGCTGCCAGGGGGCCTGAGGGCACCGGAGGTCACAGCACCCACTGGCGTGGCCTCTGACCATGGCCATCTGTCCCTTTAGCTTGTTCGGGCCCCTTCTCTTCTCTTGTTCCCTCCGGGAAGAGTAAGCGATCCCCTTGCCGCGGGGCTGCGGGGCCGCCTCCAGGCAGGAGCATCCAGCGCACGTGGCCTCAGCTGTGACGACCATTCCCCTCGCCCCCCGTGGCCACGCCGACAGCTCTTCTGTGGGCGGCTGGGGAATCTGGCCTGTTGTGCCTCGGAAGGAGATTGGGTCGTCTGAGCCAGAGGCCCCCGGGGCTGAGGACGGTTGAATGCAGCC